>NC_056743.1:1743525756-1743544897 GCF_019279795.1 Protopterus annectens | reverse complement strand
CAGATTCCTGATGTCAGTGTCATCTGTCCATACAGGGCATGTTGTCAGACATGGTATGTCCATTGTGTGTCACATGTGAAGGCACCATAGGTGGTGCAGGTGTCCATTGGGGAACATGGTGGAGGTGCACTGTCTGCATGTACGCGCATATTGGACAGATGGACAGGGTGACATGACCTCTGTAGCCCACTGCTATCACTCCATAGTTACTATCAGTGGTCAATATGCAGTGCTCTACCCACATATTGGCTGTTGCCTAGGCATGTGTGTGCATGACACATGGGTTGAGCAGTTGAGCATGTGCTCTGGTAATAGTGGGGTTGCTAGCTGTGATTGGCTGGCCTTGATGTCACATGTACGGGTATGGATTTGCACCCCAGCCTCTCAGCTAATTTACATCTGTTATCCCTCTATGGTTGACATTGTGATATATAGTAGGACCACCATAAAAGAAATAAACAAAACTCTCCACAGGTGTCACACACTAATAACCACCTCTACAAAGGAGACACACACACACACACACACACACACACACACACACACACACACACACGTCATGTCTGGGAGTAGAACCCCTACCTAACTAGTTTATTACACTACAGCACTACGCAGTTATAATACACGCCACAGACATTACTGGAGTACTTCTTCCCCAAAGGTGTATTTCACAATGAATGACATCAGCAGGATTCCCAAGGTTGGGCATTTGAAATGTACTGCGAGTGAGTAGCCTATAATGCTTTGCTCCATACACAGACAGTGAAACACACACAAAACATCCAGAACTGCCATAAGTGGAGATGGAACCCTACCACAGTTCTAAATCACACTACAGCAGCACAGTTACAGGATGCGCTACAGAGATTACTGAGCTACAACCTTCTCAGAGGTGTATTTCTAAGTGGGTGTCATCAGCAGCCTTGCCAAAGTTGAGAATATGAATTTTAAGGAGTGTGAGTAACCTAAAAAGTATTGTTCTTTACTCATTCAGAAACACAAAGACACCCAGTTGCCATGTCTGGAGTTAGAACACCTATCTAACTACTTTATCACACTACAGCAGTACGCAGTTAGAGGACATGCTACAGATATTACTAGGCTATGACTTTCACAGTGGTGTATTTCTAGATGAGTGACATCAGCAGCCTTGCCAAAATTGAGTATGTGAATTGTACGGAGTGTGAGTAGCCTAAAAAGCATTGCCCTTTACTCAGTCAGACACACACACACACACACACACACACACACACACACACACACACACACACACACACAGTTGCCATGTCTGGGGTAAGAACACCTACCTAACTATTTTATCACACTACAGCAGTATGCAGTTACAGGACGTGCTACGGAGATTACTGGGCTATAATTTTCCCAGAGGTGTATTTCTAGATGAGTGACATCAGCAGCCTTGCCAGAGTTGAGTATGTGAATTGTATGGATTGTAAGTAGCCTAAAGAGCATTGCTCACCACTCAGGCACACACACACAGTTGCCAGGTCTGGGGTTAAAACACCTACCTAACTACTTTATCACACTACAGCAGTACACAGTTACAGGACACACTACGGAGATTGCTAGGCTATGACTTTTCCAGAGGTGTATTTCTAGGTGAGTGACATCAGCAGCCTTGCCAAAGTTGAGTATATGTTTTGTACAGAGCGTGAGTAGCCTAAAAAGCATTGCTCTCTACTCAGTCAGAAATACACAGATTCACACACAAACACACAGTTGGCACGTCTGGGGTTAGAATTACTTCCTAACTAGTTTATCACTACAGCAGCGTGCAGTTATGGGACACACCATGGAGATTACTGAGCTACAGCTCTGCCAAAGGTGTATTTCACATTGGATGACCTCAGCAGGCTTGTCATAATACTGCAATGGGGAGGGCGGTGCATGCATGGGCCATAACCCATTCATGTTGCACAGCTGGCACGTGCACCACATAGTCTGTCATGCTGACAGATACTGGTGGCTAGCATCTGCAGTGAGTGACATCTGCACTTCATGTGTTGGCTGTGTGCTGCGTGGGACAGGCCCTCTTCCACACATCTATGTCCGTCTACCTGTGGCTAATTATAGTGTGTTGTCCTTACATATATTTCTGTATTCCTATCCATTGTGTGTGCAAGGCAGGAGTGATGCATACTGACTTGTGTCTGCACTAAGAACTGTGACTGCCAGATATGTCCAGTCCACTGGTGTTTGCACACATGGCCTTCATGTGTTTAAGTGTGTGAGCATGCCCAGTATAACCTTTCAGTATGTTGTTGACTGACATTGCCTTCATTCCTCTAAGTGCGTGAGCATGCCCAGTATGGCCATCTGTATTGCATGTGTGGATCAAGTCCAGGTAGTTTGTACTACAGTGCTGACCTTTGTGTTGTACACCGACAGGTAGCATGCTGTGTCTGCAGGGTATCCATCGGTCATTTGGCATTGACTGTTACTACATTTCTGCATAGCGGGGGGGAACTGACTGTTTCTTCATTTCTACACAGGAGTGGGGGGGCACACCTGACTGTTACTATAAGTGTACGTAGGATGGGGGGGCACACCTGACACTTGTACACATTTGCTAGGACTGTACTGGTATGTCGGGTACTCCATTTCAGTCTGTAGTCTTACCTATTGTGCTGGCTAGAGGCATATCAGTGTACTACATATCTTAGCTTTAAATACCTACATATTAGTTTCTGACTTCCTATCCTTCACAACTTACATCCAACTGCCTGGCCTGCTGTAGTCCATCTGTGTAGGCCTGGGGGTGGGGTTACCCATAGGGCTCATTCAGAGGCCATAGTACAGCATTTGTTTGTGTTTGTCTACACCTATCCTGCTGGCTATAACTGTTGTTGGGTATGTGACCCCCCCAACCGGCATGTGCAAGTCACTTACCTTGTGGGTGTCCCAGTATTGAAGGTGGTGCTGCAGGGCTTGCCTATGCCAGATGCACATAGTACACTCCCTATACATGGTTGAGCACAGGTAGTGTCATGTTTGGCATCCCTTTTACTGTATGTGCGAGTCACAGAGAGGTGTCATTTCCTAGGTCCCTACTGTGTCAGTGCATGTGTTATGCGTTGCCTCTTTGACAAGGCCACAGCTTACTGGATACACCTCCTTCTGCCTACTGGGGCAGGCTCAGGTTGTTCCTCCTCCGAGTCACTCTGTGCCTGTGCAGGCCTTGGCAATGGTGGGGGCTGTGTGGCCCTGCCCCATGCTGTTCCTGCTGCAGCTGTTTCCGCAGGATCATATTGTGTAGCATGGCACATACAAGGACAATTTGGGTACATGTAGTTGGTGAGTACTGCAAGGCTCCACCAGATGTGTCCAGGTACGGGAACCATGACTTGAGCATCCCAAACACACACTCTATTATAATTCGTGTTTGTGCGTGTGCCTCATTATAGAGTTCTTGTTCTGGTGTGTGGCGCGCACACCCACTTACACTTTGTAAAGAGTGCTAGGCAGGTTTAGACACACCCCTAGCTTAGCTGTGCTAAGCTAGGAGCAATCCTGAGCCACAGGGCTCCAATCCACTTACAGTATGCCTGACACACACCCCCATGATGTCACCTATATCCTAGTCTTGCACCTAGCTATTTTTACTCTTACATCCTTGGGACCTGCCTCACACCTTGGGGAAATCTAGGATTCACTATCCAGACCCTCATTTGCATAGGATTGCCTGCTAATGCATAGTTACAGGTCCCACACTGAGCCTCCCCACTTAGCAACCATTACTCACTGGCCAGGTTGTCTTATGCCTGCCATTGAGTTGCATGGCAGAATACTGCTTTTAGTTAGAATGCTTATTTTAGGTTTATTTTATTATTTTTCCCCCCGATCCCATTTGCGCACCGCTGCCCTATGTTTAAGCAGCCGAGAGCGCCAAAAAAAAGTTGTTATTTTTACTTTTTAAATAGTTTTCAATGCCAAGGGCCTTCTACTTGGCCATTGGCATGCTTCCACAATAATATGCAGCCTTTATTTGGAGCTGTCATAGCTCTGTTTTGTAGTTTGCAGATATGTACTCGGTTAGTAACCGTGTACATTTCTGCAGACGGCAATCGTACTGCACTGACAGCTGCTGGCTTCCTGGATCACAAATTACCCTCATTTGCATGGTTTTCACCTGCAAATGGGGGTAATTTGCATACAGCAGCTCGGTCTGTGCAGGATTAGTCTAGGAGCTCATGTGCACATCCCGGGAGCTTGTGCCTGGATCGCACATTGGCCATATTGCCAAAAATAGCTCTTAGACTAATCCTGTATGCTCTACAGGGCTTCGTAAATCCAGGGGTTTATCAATTTAATTTTTTAGGCATCAACACTTGGAAATGCTTGTAAGCTTTTATTATACAATATTTTATTTCATTTCATTTTTGAGGAATTGTAATTCCTATTTCATATGTACATGAATATTTTCTTACTATCCTGGTATAATGCATATTGAATATGTTATGTTTTTTAGGTTTTTATATTAATGTTCTGTGCATATTATTTTCATCATATTAATTATATACATTTTCTAGCTATGAAAATTTTGTTCATGACTTTTTATGTGATTTAGCTACTGTTAATTGTATGCAGTTGAAGACTTACTGTTTTTTCAAACTATTATTCTTTAAATCGTTATTGTTTAAAAAAAAACTTTTTAAGTGTTATCTTTAAAGCATTCTTACCCAGATCACATATGTTTTTATTAGGGAATGCACATATATCTAATATAGAATGTGTATATAAATTTATTATAAGGCATGCTTTATGTGACTGTTTTTAATTAATTTATGTTTTGTGATTAGGAATGTGCTCTGTGATTGGTTAGTCTGTGTTTCAAAGCTGTGTCTTTTGTTTGTATTTTAGTTTTGAAGTCCATAGTTTCTAGGACAAAAGTGCTTAACTAAAATTGATATTAAAAGGATTATCGTCTTATTTTGGGTCTGCTCCTTTTCACACAACTGCCAGTTTGCAACATGTTGTGGCGCCTTTTTAAATGTGAGTGGGCGCATCAGCAAACAGAAAGGACCAAAGAGAAATAGCATGCAAAACAAAAAGCCTTATATCATGGAAATGGAAAAGAACATAACCATAGTGATAAGAAGAATGTCAAAACTAGGGCGGGCAAGAGGAGGTATAGAAAAGTATAAGAGTGTAGAGGGAAGGATATGAGGGCAGAGGGCAATACAGGCAAAGGGAAGGTTGTTGAATCACCCAACTGTCTGTAGAGGAAATGATGCATCATGTATGAGAACTGCAAATCAAAGTAGTGCTGTACAGGCATTAAAGCAATGAAAAAGTGCAATATGGCAGATGCACCTGCATGCAGATTGTGTCATATTGCAGAGACCACAGCATGCAACTGATAAGAAGAGCATTTAACATTTCCAAGTTCAGTCATTCAGGTCTAGCTCTGTTGTTGCACAGTGTTCCACTGACTTCTATGCAGTACTGGCCTTTATGATAGTATATACATAAAGCTGTCTGCTGGCCTTGTGTATGTACTTCAGTTTTCCCTGTATGCAACGTGCTATTTTTTGAGGTCTTTTTCACCTGCCAACTATCTAGCCAATCAGTATGGCTCAACCCATTTATTATTTAAAGGTCAATAGCCAGTAATGGTGGAGCTGTCATTCAAGCAACAGATGACTTTGGACTGCTAAGCTCTCCCATGCCCAGTAGTGCTTCTAGGGCTGGGCCTACAATGGGTATTCCACAGGGCTGGGTATAAGATTGCAGATATCACTAGCCACTAGAATCTGCTGGTTCTCCACTGAGGAATTCAGATGGAGTGTTGCTGAGACATATGTTCCAATCCTCACTTCAAGAGAGGATGGTAGAGACACCTGTTTTATCATGCTCCTTATCTAATTTGGCCCCTCCATTGCCAGGCCAAGTATCTTAAAACAAACACATATTTGATATATGTAGTATTCTTCATAGGTTCATAGGTAGGTACTAGGCTATTGGCCCTAGGGCCTATACAAGCCTAGCCAAAAATGTACCCTGGCTTTCGCCACCCAAGAAAATTATTTTCCTGTGCCCCTGTTGAGCAGTGCCACAGAAGTGATCCTTGGGGTGAATTTCCTATTTCCCATCCAATCATCAAGATTTTTCTTGAAGAGTGCTAATGAGGATCTCTGTTTGACATAGACAGGTAGTCTGTTCCAGAGTATGGGAAGTCTCTGGGACAGGAATCTATCCCTCCAGCATGTTCTGTTTATTGTGGTGACAACATTTAGGTCCCTAGAGCGTGTAGCTCGGAGGGATTGGGATTTCTTAAGTGGAGCATGTCCAACAGCTCTGGGTTTGACATAGCTTTGTATGTTAGGCAGAGATTGCCTCTGAGTAGGCGATATGCAACAGAGTAAAGCTGGAGTTTTTTGAGATGGTCTGCGTAGGGCATCTGTTTGAGGCCAGTAATCCTCTTTGTGAGGTGTTTCTGTGGTGTTTCCAGTTGTTGTAAATGTCTTGTGAGGTACTTACCAAAAGGGGCATTGTACTCTATAATAGATAAGCTGTGTGAACCACTTTAGCCTCATCTGTGGCTTTTACACTGAACTGATTGAAGGAAGGACACTGAGGAAACTCGGAGCTATAATATATAACATTAAGTATCCTATTTTTTGTTTATTTTGTTCTCCTTTAGCTGTTTAAAACTTTCATTTAAAGGCTCACTGCTGCTATTCAGCTGTGAGAAACATTTCTGCAGTTTGTTTTCAGTAGTGGGGATATTTGTAGCATTTCCATATTCAGATTTGCATTTGGGCCTAGTGTTTGTGGAGGCTGCATGTCTGAGCACATATTCAGGGACATCTTGGTTTAGCCAAAGCCATCAGGAATTTCAGTGAGAGGGAATTGTTTGAGGTCATTGGCTGACTGAGGTCACCTGGACTACAGCTTAGACTAAGCACCTCATTGGTTCTTTTGAGATTTCTTTCTTAAAAGCTGTCTCAGGTTTCAACTTTCTGTTACCTAAGAAATTCAGTTGTGAGTGTTTTGCCATTTCACACTGAACTGATCGAAGGAAGGACACTGAGGAAACTTGGAGCTATAATATATAACATTAAGTATCCTATTTTTTGTTTATTTTGTTCTTTATTTCTTTATTATTTATAGCACTTTGTGTACTGTGTATTTTTCTAGCTAGTTTCACTGTGTGTGAGGTATTAACTGGAAATTGTCCACTTTTATTAAGCATCTATTGAGTTGTTTGTTTCTGAAAACTTGTTGCAGTTAAACTCTTTTTTCTAGAGGCTCCTTTAGCTGTTTAAAACTTTCATTTAAAGGCTTACTGATGCTTTTCAGCTGTGAGAAACATTTCTGCAGTTTGTTCTAAGTAGTGGGGATATTTGTAGCATTTCCATATTCAGGCTTGTATTTGGGCCTAGTGTTTGTGGAGGCTGTGTGTCTGAGCACATATTCAGGGACATCTTGGTTTAGCCAAAGCCATCAGGCATTTCAGTGAGAGAGAATTGTTTGAGGTCATTGGCTGACTGAGGTCACATGGACTACAGCTTAGACTAAGCACCTCATTGGTTCTTTTGAGATTTTTTTCTTAAAAGCTGTCTCAGGTTTCAACTTTCTGTTACCTAAGAAATTCAGTTGTGAGTGTTCTGCCATTTCACACTGAACCGATAAAAGGAAGGACACTGAGGAAACTCGGAGCTATAATATATAACATTAAGTATCCTATTTTTTGTTTATTTTGTTCTTTATTTCTTTGTTATTTATAGCACTTTGTGTACTCTGTATTTTTCTAGCTAGTTTCACTATGTGTGAGGTATTAACTGGAAATTGTCCACTTTTATAAAGCATCTGTTGAGTTGTTTGTTTCTGAAAACTTGTTGCATTTAAACTCTTTTTTCTAGAAGCTCTTTTAGCTGTTTAAAACTTTCATTTAAAGGCTCACTGCTGCTTTTCAGCTGTGAGAAACATTTCTGCAGTTTGTTCTAAGTAGTGGGGATATTTGTAGCATTTCCATATTCAGGCTTGTATTTGGGTCTAGTGTTTGTGGAGGCTGTGTGTCTGAGCACATATTCAGGGACATCTTGGTTTAGCCAAAGCTATCAGGCATTTCAGTGAGAGAGAATTGTTTGAGGTCATTGGCTGACTGAGGTCACATGGACTACAGCTTAGACCAGGCATGGGCAAACTACGGCCCGGGGGCCACATGCGGCCCGTTAAACGTTTTGATTCGGTCCGCCAAACTTGAAAAAATTTAATAAATTAACCTTGTTGATGTTTTATTTCCCCTGCAATTCTGATGTTTCCTCACTAGATGGCGCACTGTAGATATATTTTGTGAAAAGACCTTCAGCGTCATGAACATCAACAAAGCCAGCCACAGATCCAAGTTAACAGACCTACACCTCAGATCCATCCTGAGAATCGCCACAACAAAACTAACTCCAGACTTTGATGCGCTGGCTAAAAAAGGAGACCAACAACACTGCTCCCATTAAAATGTGTGTGTCTCTGTGATACGCACGTTGTTAAAATAAACAGTGCGCGCAGATCAAATATAACGCTTCACAGACTGACTTGCTGCAACTGTTTTGTCCTTGCACTGGTCGTTGTTGACTTTTGGCACCGGGGAAACAAATTGAATAAAAGGAACAGGACAAGTACATCTGCATCTCCTACCGTTTTTGAAAAAAAAGACAGTCAGGAGGAGAGTGATGGTGATATCCTGAAGGATAACAGAACTTTCAGT
This sequence comes from Protopterus annectens, assembly GCF_019279795.1. Lineage (NCBI taxonomy): Eukaryota > Metazoa > Chordata > Ceratodontiformes > Protopteridae > Protopterus > Protopterus annectens. The sequence goes on along the minus strand of NC_056743.1, from coordinate 1,743,536,169 downwards.
GCTTTAAAATAAAATGGTCATTTCTTTGATTTTCAGTGTTTAAAGACTCATTTCGAAGTCAGAGATTTTATTGCAATGCTTTTCTTCATTTTCATTGGAAATTAAAACACGTTTTCTCCATATCCCAAGATGTGTATTTTTCCCCCAATGAGGTGATGTTTTCAAAGCTTGCCATCTATCTGCTCCTGTTCTGGCCCCTTTGTCAAATGTTAGAACTCAATGTGGCCCACAAATCAAAAATTTTGCCCACCCCTGGCTTAGACTAAGCACCTCATTGGTTCTTTTGAGATTTCTTTCTTAAAAGCTGTCTCAGGTTTCAACTTTCTGTTACCTAAGAAATTCAGTTGTGAGTGTTCTGCCATTTCACACTGAAATGATTGAAGGAAGGACACTGAGGAAACTCGGAGCTATAATATATAGCATTAAGTATCCTATTTTTTGTTTATTTTGTTCTTTATTTCTTTGTTATTTATAGCACTTTGTGTACTGTGTATTTTTCTAGCTAGTTTCACTGTGTGTGAGGTATTAACTTGAAAGTGTCCACTTTTATTAAGCATCTGGTGAGTTGTTTATTTCTGAAAACTTGCTGCAGTTAAACTCTTTTTTTTCTAGAGGCTCCTTTAGCTGTTTAAAACTTTCATTCAAAGGCTCACTGCTTCTTTTCAGCTGTGAGAAACATTAGTTGGTGGCTTTGCAGTTGCCCGCCCCTAGTATAAATTTAATCTGGGACCTTCCTCCCAGTCTAGTGTCATTATCTCATTCTACCCAGTACAGGGAGAACATTTGAGAAGGTCAATCAGCTTAGTTTCTGCTATTCCTTTCTCTCTTTCTACTTAAAAAAAAATGTATCTGCTTTTACTGTATTTGTGTTTCTTCCTACTTTATTTTGCTTTTGCATCATCTTAAAAGTACTCAACTGAATTTATTACTGCTTGGTGTAACTCATTCTAAGCCTTTTAGTTTAAGCACTTGGGCTTCAGACCAGTTGTTTTACATTAGGAAGGTTTGTGGCATGCACTGTGGTGGCAGGACAGGTAGCTTACATCCTTCTAAGTTGGGAACTGCTGATTGAGGGCTCAGTGTCTGTTATTCTAAAAGTGTATTAGTTCTGGTTTAAGCACTTGGGCTTCAGGACAGTTATTTTACATTAAGAGGGTTCGTGGTCTGCACTCTTGTGGGAGGAGAGGCTGGACTCTGCCCTTCTGAGCTGGGAATTTCTGGTTAAAGGCTTATAGTGCCTGTATATTTGAACTGCTTCTTACTGAAATTGGTACACCTTGTTTGCTGTAGCATAGACTAGATCCAGGCCTGCTGAATCTAGCTTTGTTTGTATGCTTGTTATTTCCCTGAAATGCTAATTCCACCTATAACGTGGCTTTTTAGCACTTCTGTGGATCCCTAGTGATATCTGCATTGCTTACTGCACTTATTTCCTTGTTTCACTTGAAAGAAAGTTACTGTTTGTCGTGTTTGCATTTAAGTTACCTGTAACACATTGCATTTAAGTTACCTGGCACTTGCTCACTAAAGCAATTATATAAGTCAGCACTAAAAAATAAAAAGCACTACACCCTCACAAACTCCCCTTGAGTACCTTGTTCCACATTGGCCCTTTTTTTCAATTATAAAGGAATTCCCAATACTATTCTAGCATGTCCAAAGGTCAGTTGTCACTCTCCTCTCCGGTCCAGCTGGTGAATTTGGGAATCTTGAGGCAATGTTGCAACTGCCTCATGTACACAGACAACCCTCTCCTCCTCCCAACAAATTCCAACACATGTGAGAGATGCAACCATATAGCCAAACTGGAGGCTAAGCTCTCTCAACTCAGTACTGGCATAACAAGTCAGGAGGAGAAGAAAACCACACACACTACAATTCCAGTCTCACATAGACCTACCACAACAGCAAACCAAAGACATAAACACACAAAAACATACTCGGAGGCTCTAAATAAAAATCTGCCTAAGCAGCAGAGACCTCCAAAGCAGACACCCAAGCAACCACTACCCCAAAACAAAACACGTGCAACACATAGCTCACAAAGCCAGTGTGCCAAACAGTCACAGTCATTAAGGCTAAACAACACACCTGATACACTTGTAATAGGTGACTCTATCGTCAGGCACATTGATGTCCCGCTCACCAGGCTGAACAAGGAGAAGGTCAAGGTGAGCTGCCTGTTGAGCGCTAGGATCCGCCACATAACACAAGCACTCAGGTCACTCCAAGGCAAGTACAAATATGACTCAGTCATTGTCCATGCTGGTGTGAATGACCTGAGATGTACCTCCCTGGACTACATGAAAAGGGGCATAGAGGAGCTCTCTGAGCATTTAGGCCCAGGCCGGTATGACCCTGACCTTGAGTAGCATCTTACCCTCACCAAGAATGATGCCACAATATGAAGATAAGATGATCAATTTCAACAATTGGCTTAAGTATTGGTGTCATTCAAAGGGGATCCAATGCCTGTCAGCCTGGGATGACATGCTCGACAAGCCACGATGCTTCACTAGGGACGGCTTGCACCTGTCACCCCTGGGCTTTTGGATATTGGCAAAGGCTCTTGCTACCCCCATAGTGCCTTTTTTAGGCAAGGCTCAAAAGACAAACACACCTCCATAGGTATCACAAGGGATAAGAAACTAAGAGTAATGCTACTCAATGCCAGAAGTCTAAACCTCAAGATGCACGCACTCGAAACTCTCCTTAGTATGGAGAACATCGATATCTGTGCAGTAACAGAAACCTGGTTCAAGGCTCCCGAGAGCACCTCAGCACTACCAGGTTATACCTCATACCATGCTTTTCAGCCCCAAAACTTGGACCGAACCACAAAAGGAGGGGGAGTATCAATATTCGTCAAAGATACCCACACCTCCAGGTTGGTGGCACAGCACAAAGCTTTAGAGACTATCCATGTGCAACTAACAGTGGGTAAAACTGCCTTCCAGTTTATAGCCTGCTACAGACCACCCTTCCAAACCCAGGAACCCCACTTGGCCTTCCTGAGAACACTGGAAAATATGAAGGTCTCTCCAAACACCATTATCTTGGGCAACTTCAACTACCCAAACATAGACTGGGAGCATTACTCTAGCTCCAGCACCCTAGCCCAAAGGTTCCTAGAATTTATAAACTCAAATGCTATGGAACCACTTGTTACCACTCCCACAAGAGGGGAAAACATACTGGACCTGATCATCACCAACATGGGGACTCTATGCTCCAGACCAGAAGTGTATCCCTCACTGGTAAGATCAGACCATAAACTAATCTCACTGGATATTCACATCCCAAGGCCACCCGCTGCCCAGAAAGCCACAGTGAAAAACTTCTAAAGCAAATTTCACACTCCTCAAAACTGAGGTGGAATCCTTCAAAGCCCCCGGGCCTGTGGAAAATATGGCCCAGACCGCAGAATCCTTTATAAACGCATTCTATGAACACCTTCAGGAATGCATGGATCATGCAATCCCAAATAAAACAAAGACCCAATCCTCCAAAGGCAGACATCCTGTCTGGTGGACCCCAGCCATAAACAAACTATACAACAGAAGGAGGAAGCTACTACATGATAGAGTAAAATCCCAAAAAGGGAAGGCATCTCTGATCAGTATTAGCAAAAAACTACGGGCACTCATAAAATCGTCTAAGGCCAGCTTCGAGAGAAAAATTGCACAGGACACTAAGGATAATCACAAGGCTTTCTTTAGTTATGTTAGGAACCTGGGTGGGAATTCCCAGATATGCTCATAATTAGTCCAAAATGACAAAAAATACAACGAACCCACAGACATTGCCAGCATCCTAGCTGACAGGTTTAGTGCAAACTCCCCCCCACTCCCCACCAAAAGGGCAAATATCGATCCCAGCAGAGTGCTGCCCCTCTGACATCTCAGATGCTCAGGTAAGAGCCGCCCTCTCCAAAGCAAAAAACACAGCATCAATGGGACCGGACGGTGTCCCGGGCTACGTCTTACATGAACTCCAAGAAGAGCTAAACCCAAACATAAAACTACTGTTCAATCTCAGCCTTACTACAGGATATATACCCAAAGAGTGGTGTACAGCAACAGTGGTCCCTCTCCACATAGGTGGTGCCTCAACGGATCCTGGAAACTATTGCCCCATAAGCCTGACTAGCTTAGTCTGCAAAGCTATGGAAAGGATCATCATGGACCTCATAAATAAAGATATTGGGGACCTACAGACACTGGATCCTACCCAGTTCAGCTTTGTTAAGGGCAGATCCTGCCTCTTAACTCATTCCCTCCAGTAGAGCTCTTTTGAGGTTGTACCTTTAACTCCTAGTGGGCGTGGCTATAGCCTTTAAAAAATGAATTTATCTCCTTACAGTTCCAACAAATACTCATTGATATAGATCACATATCAATACAACTGTGTTTGCCATCATGTATGCTTCATGATAAAATATTCAAATATCTTGTATGTAGCATGGTTTTGGAAGTATTAAGGCAAATATGAAAAAGCAATATATGATGCCTAGAGGAGCAGTAGGAGGTAACTGCAGATGCACCTGGAGGCGTCACTCGGATGTAATGAGTTAAACCTGGTCGATTTCTTTGAAACAGTCACCAAAGCCATTGACGAGGGGAAGGTGGTCCACACAGCCTACCTGGACCTCGCAAATGCCTTCGATACAATACCCCACTCGGGCATTATAGATAAGCTCACCAGCTTAAATATAAACCCTTATGTCACTAGATGGGTTGCAAACTGGCTCAAGGACAGAACCCACATGGTTAGAATTGCTGGAGCCATGTCAGACTCCAAACCAGTTACAAGTGGCATCCCACAAGGCTCAGTCCTGGGACCTCTCTTGTTTGGTATATATTTTTCGGAGGTACAGGCCAACATGGAAGGACTGTGGCTGACCAAGTTCACAGATGACTGCAAACTGGGTGCTATAATCGACTCTCCAGCTGACACAAGCATCCTACAAAAGGGCCTCATAGAAAGAGACAACTGGTGCCAGAGCCATGTCTTCAAGCTAAATGCCAAAAAGTGTATAGTCATCCCCTTTGGCAAAAACAAAGTGCCTACAAATGACCACATAGGTGGTAATCCATTAAGTACAGAAGAAGTAATTAGGGACCTGGAGACCCAAGTTGATAGCAATCTCTCATTTGACAACCACGTGGCCAAAGTGGTTAGAAAAACATTTTATATAGCCTACCTAATCATGAAGGGATTCACATCTAGATCAGGGGAGGTCATCATGCCTATTTACTCATCCCTCATCAGGCCCATAATTGAGTACAATGCCCCTTTTGGGATGTACCTTACCAGACACCTGTAGCAACTGGAAAGACCCCAAAAGTACCTCACCAAGAGGATCAAAGGGCTCAAACAGATGCCATATGCTGCCTGGTTAAAGATACTCCAGCTCTACTCAGTGGTATACCGCCTGCTCAGAGGCGATCTGTGCCTGACGTATAAAGCAATGTCCAACCCGGAATTAATGGACATGCTACACCTCAGAAAATCCAAATCCCATCGAGCTACGTGCTCAAGAGACTTGAACCTCAGCACTGAAATAAATAGGACATGCTGGAGGGACAGATTCATAACCCAGAGGCTCCCTTCACTCTGGAATAAAATCCCAGTCCAGGTTAGGCAGAGTCCCACATTGACTCTCTTCAAGAGGAATCTTGATGAGTGGATGGGAGATCATAGGTTTACCCCGGGTATCACTTCTGTGTCACTGTTAGACAGAGGCACAGTATAATAACCTCGAAAAAGGGCATAGCACAATTAATTTAAAATGGGTGGCAAAAGCCAAACACACTCTGGCTAGGCTAATAAATGCCCTAGGGCAGATAGCCTAGTATGAACCTATGAACCTATGGTGACTGCTTCAAAAAAGTCAATCAGGTTTAGGAGACATGATCTGCCTTTTACAAATCCGAACTGGGTTGGGTCCAGAGTTTGGAGATTACCAATGTCTTTGTTTATGAGTTCCATGATAATACATTCTATGGCCTTACAGAAAAGGCTCATCAGGCTAATGGGGCAGTAGTTCCTGGGGTCTGTCATGGCTCCCTCTTTGTGGAGTAGGATAACCATCGTGGTGCACCATTCAGTGGGTACAAAGCCTGAGGTGAGGCCATGATTGAACATGGTACTTAGGCAGAGTGCCAGTTCATTCTGCAGTTTGTGTAGAATGCAGCCTGGGATATTGTCAGGTCCCATGAATGCTTTGTTCTTGGCTTTGGAGAGTGTGTTTTTTACCTGTGCAGCTGTGATTACAGGAACTTTGCATTCTTCTGGTATAGGGGGTGAGAGGGGGTAAAGTTAGCACTGAACCTATCTGCCAGGATGTTGGCAATATCAGTTGGTTCTGTATATTTAGTGCCATTGTGCTGTAACTCAGAGCAGATCTGAGTGTTGCCATTGAGATTCTTGACATAGCTATAGAATGCTTTGTGGTTGTCTTTAGAGTCAGTGGCAATTTTGTTTTCGTAACTAGCTTTGGAGGGTTTTATAAGGGATCTTAGCTTCTTACTGAGGTTGACCAGGGAGTTCCTCCAGTCACGGGATTTTACTCTTTTTTGCAACAGTTTCTTTCTTCTGTTGTAGAGTTTGTTTATGGCAGAGGACCACCAGATTGGCTTCCTTTTTTTGGAGGATAGCATCTTGTTTCTATTAGGGATAGCATGATCCATGCACTCGTGTAAGTGCTTATAAAGTGCATTTGTGTAGGATTCAGCAATCGTACCTCTATTGTCCGTCTGCATGGGTGCCATGAAGTTTGCCACTTCTGTCTTAAGAAGTGTGAAGTTGGCTTTGGAGAAGTTTTTTACAGTGGTTTCCCTAAGTGGGGGTGGGGGGCGGGATGTGGATGTCTAGGGTGATTAGCTTGTGGTCGGATCTGACCAACTAGGAATCGACCTCTGGTGTGGAACACCAGTTGCCCATGTTAGTAATGACCAGGTCTAGGATATTGCTGCCCCTGGTGGGAGTGTGAATAAGTTGATCCAAGGCATTGGAATTTATGAATTCCAGAAAACTTTGAGCAAATAAGTCGGCACATGAGTAGTTTTCCCAGTTAATGGTGGGGTAGTTGAAATCACCCATTATTAGGGTGTTGGGATGTACCCTAATACTTTCCAGTGTATCAAGAAATGAGGAGTGGGAATCCTAGGGCATGGTGGGGTGTCTGTAGCAAGCTACAATTTGGAATGCGGTCTTGCCCAGAGTTAGTTGCACTTGGATAATCTCGGATGCATTATGCTGTGCAACTAGACTGGAGGTGTGGATATCCTTAATGAATATGGACACGCCTCCACCTTTAGTCCTTTGTTCTGGGTTAGGTGGCCAAAAGGTGTGGTATGAATTATAGCCTGGTAATGCAGGGGTGCTCTCTGGAGCTTTGAACCAGGTCTCTGTCACTGCATAGATGTCGATGTTCTCCATTTTAAGGAGTGCCTCGGTGAGTGTATTTTGAGGTTTAGACTTCTACCACTAAGTAGCATTGCCCTCAGATTTTGCTTGCTTGTACCTGTTACAGTGATGAATTTGTCAGTTGAACCTTGCCTAAAATATGCACTATAGGGGTGGCAAGAGCCTTAGCCAGTATCCGGAATCCCAAGGGCGACAGGTGCAGGCCATCTCTGGCAAAGCATCATGGTCTGTTGATCATGTCATCCCAAGCAGGCAAATACTGGATCCCTTTAGAATGACACAAGAAGCTTAGCCAATTGTTGAAGTTAATCATTTTGTCCTTGTACTGTGGTATCATTCTGGGTGATGGCAGTATGCGACTCAGGGCTAGGGTCATACCTGCCTGGGCTATAAGATCAGAGAGCTCCTCCATGTCTCTTTTCATGTAGTCCAGGGAGGTATGTCTCAGGTCATTCACACCAACATGGACAATGAAAGTGTCATATTTGTACTTGTTTTGGAGTGACCTGAGTGTGTGCATTATGTGGCGGATCCTGGCACCTGACAGGCAGCTGACAGTAACTTTCACCTTGTTTAGCATAGTGAGTGGAACATTAGTGTGCCTGATTATAGAGTCACCTATGACTAGAGTGCTGGGTATATTGTTATGCCTTATGGACTGTGGTTGAGTGGCACACTGAGTTTGTGGGCTATGTGGCATTTGGGTTGTGTTGGGGGGGTGGAGTTTGCTTGAGTTTCTGCTTTGGAAGTCCCTGATGCTTGGGCAGGTTTTTACTGAGAGCCTCCGTGAATGTAGGTGTGTGTTTTCTGTTTCTATGTGTGTGTTTTGGTGGTGTAGGTTTTAAGGGACTATGGGATGAGTGTGGTGTGGTGCAAGTGTTTGCCTTCTCTTCTTGACTGTCTAGTCCAGTCTTGGGTGAAGAGAGCTTTGCTTCCAGTTTGGCTATATAAGTGCATCTCTCACAGGTTGTAGTGTTGGGTGGTAGGAGGAGAGGGTTGTCTGTGTACATGAGGCAATTGCTGCATATAGACAGGAGAAATCACCGGGAGCTGACCCTTAGACATGCCTGGATAGGTGCTTATTTATTAAGTACTAAAAACTGCTTTCCTCTAGACAAGTGAGGAAAGTTGAGTGCTGTAGTAATTTGCAGCTTATTTAGTGCTTACGAGTTCTGAACAAGTGCTGAGTTCAAAGAAACAGATTTGAGTGCTGAAACTAGAAAACTGGCTAGTTCTAACAAACACAATTAAGCTAGAAGACTTCCCATCAAACACAAAAAGGCTTGGGAGCTCAGAAGCCTATAAACAGCCTAGACCACTTACAGGAAAGGCAGAAAACAAGCTTAAAATTTAATTTTTTTTCTTTCCCAGATGCTCTCTTTGTACAAAGTAGGAGTACCTGAAATCAGAATATGATCTTACTGTACTCAGTTTAGTGAGCAAATGAGATGGGCCCAGAAGGAGTATCCACACACAGATTTACGGGGGGGGGGGGGCAGTTTCAAAGCCACCAAGATTCTTAATACTTTTGTTTTTTGATATATTCTATATATCAAGTGTATCTATGTTTATGTTTATTTGTGATCAAAATTTAAACTCTAAATAATTTCTCTTTTGCCTATAATTCCATAGTGCATCACTCCTATATCTATTCTATCTCTTATGAAACGTGTTTCATTGTGGAAATTACTCTTATTAGATACTTAACAACCTGTTTTACTTTTTCTTTCTTCCTCAGAAAGACACTTTATATATTCCCTGATTGTCTCTTTCTATTGTTTACAACATGTATTCTTCATTATGTTTGACTCACCTTTGGCTATTTCTATCCTGTATTACTTTACTAGATGAAGATGCTTCCTGCATTTATTATATGCCTGCATTTTTTCTGTATCTTTTATGAAATGAGGTTTCCATTCTTGTACATAGTACTCTAGATAAGAAATGATCAACCATCTATAACTATTACTTGACACTTTTTTTGTTTTTAGTTAATGATGCTTTAGTCCATGTGTTCCACTATCACTCCAGATCTAGTTTCATATAAATTGCTTGTCTTTGCATCATCTAATGTAGTTAATGCGGGATATAATATTCATGTTACTGTTTTTTTTAATTATGTTTCTTCTCAGTTTTCTCTTTGCTTACATTTTTTATCTGATGGGATTTTTTTCTACTTATTTCTTCACCTAACTAGAACTCTAAGTATCAATGTTAGCCGACCATAACAGGTGGTGTACTAGTGATTTAAGAAAAGTTGGCAGCTTGGAAATTACCTTCCATTTTAAATGTTAACATCTGATGGCAATGTCAGAGTAGATGACATTGGGCAGGATTCACGAAGCCTCTGTGTAAGAGTTATAACTCATACACGGAAGCTGCAGTTAAACGGAGTGATGTCAGCATGCTCTGCATATTCATGAGAGCATGCTGAATCACACCTAAGGCTAACATGGTCCGTGTAAGACAGTAGGGGGCATGTCTGTAGGCCGAGCCCTGTAAGTGGACACGCCCCCAGAAGAGTAAAAGTGCCCAAAGTAAACACCCACGCCAGAGTCCATGGAAATGTGAATAAACACAACACATGTCCCCACAGACTACAAACATAAAATGTACAAATGAACATCACATAATTTTTTTTTAAATTGTAAAGATGTTTAACCGTGAGTGTGCTCGTTTGTGCGGGCGTGCCCGTAGCGCAGCTACAGTTAGCAGTCAGTGGGAAAGCATATAAGAACTAAATATGCAAAGTAAGCCAAGAAGCAATAGCATAGCAGTAGAGATGTTGGCTGAAGAGCAGGCATTCATGGTTCGAGCCCCCACAACACCAATGTTTATTTTTAGCAAAATAAGCACGAAACACGTCCCTGACAAATATGTACACATAAAATCACATTTTATGTAAAATGTAATGAAATAGCCCATTTATATTGAAGAAATGTGAAGTAACAAAACAATACAAAATGCCAGATGTGCCCTAGC
>NC_056743.1:1743495905-1743525256 GCF_019279795.1 Protopterus annectens | reverse complement strand
AAAGCTTTTTCGACTTATAAGTTCAAAACTGAAATTGGGATTTCATTTTTTCAAATTATTATAAAGGGAACCTATATACACGTGTATGTGTTTGTGTGTTTGTGTATATATACAGGCAAGAGCATGTATGTATATGTGTATATTATATGTGTGTGTATATATGTATATATTTATGTATGTCAGTCTGTATCTTGGAGCCAGGAGGAGAGCTTGCCAGGCTTCAGTTTTAAATAGAGATATTGTTTGTGGCAGTGTTTTGTTCAGATATTTCTACTCTCCTCTTATTGGATTACATTGAATGTTTTCCAGGGTCTCTCCTATCAATTGCTGATGTTTAACTGATGAACCAGGTGACTGGCTGCACATATTCTGGGATTGCACAGTGATAACCATAGCTAACTTTAGACACCAGTGAACCCATGGTCGCTGGGGCCACAGCAGATGGTTTTATTTTGTAACTGGTTTTAAAAACAATAAACCAGTAATCAACAGAATCACCGCGGTAACTTTTAAAGTTTAAATGATATAAGAGTTATTAAAGATGTCTTGGTAACAAACTGTGCATTTTTATTAAATGTATTACCATTGACATTGAGTCCTTGAGTTAAATCCTGCTGCTGAGCATTTAATCATAGCCAGCTTTACGTACCTGGAATACCCGTGGTTGCAGGGGGCCTCTAGTCATCCTGAACTGTGTGGGTGCCCCACAAAAGCTGCTGTTAGGGAAAAATGAAGAGTGAAAAAAATGAATTTTCCAATTGCATGCTATATCTAAAACAGGGCTGCTATATGACCTCGTTAGGATAAAGCTGGTAATCAATTGAATATGAGCAAGATAAGAGTGAATTGATATCTTCTCAGTGCTTACCTTGGATTTTAAGAGCAAATGCTGTTGATCTTCAGGGATAGGATGGATTAAAAGGTTGTGAAAATGTACCTCAGCACCTGTAACCCTATAATTCTGGGGCCCCAGCTAGAGTTTTTAAAATGTGAGAACCAAGAATGGAGTAGTCTAGCATACCGAAACCAAAAAACACTGGACCAGGACCAAAACCAAAAGGCACAAAGCAGAAGTAGCAAGCTCCTGAATGCAAGCAGTTGCACAGTAAATCACAAACCAACACACTGGATGATTACAGATGAGCTCTAGGTCAATTTTATTTTTTAAATGGTTACTATTATGCTGCCTTAGCTAGGTAAGATGTGTTGAAAGGATGCAAGGAAAACTAAAGCTGACCAGCAGGATGAATAACCAGAGATCCTGCTGAGGTTTGAGATTCTGGAAAGGTTATGAAAACTTGTATAAAGCAGAGAAATGTGGAAAAGAGAATACAAATCGAAATATTTATGAAAGGCTTAATTGTGCATATGTTAAAGGTAGAAGAGTCTCAACAATTAACTGTTAATATAGGAGGAGATGAGATGAAAAACAGTGATGTGTGATCAATCTGCAGGAAAGTCTCCAGAAACAGTGTTCTGTGAATGTTTTTGAAGTCAGGAGGGAAGAAAGTGATAAAGGTCTGGAAGGTTTTGTTTTAACAGTATTTTAAAAGGAGGGGAAGCATGTGGAGGTGGCTGTGTTACCAAAGGATCACAGACCCTTCAGATCCAGCTTCATATGGTCTCATTTCAATTTTAAACCACAATTGGTGTTTGTCTTTGTTAGCTAAAGGAATGGCAAAGGTGCTATCAAAATTGATAGGTGAGGTCCCTTGTGTTTTTTTAGAAGGGAGTCAAATATTTGACAACATTTAATAGAACAATGATCCAGAGGAAAGCAGAATATAAGAAAATGCATTTGTTTTTGGTGGGTCTTGATGCAGAGAAAGCATGCATTCAACAGAGTAAGCTGTAATTTTGAGTAGGGTATTGGAAGTATTTGTATGAACTGATACAGTTATGAGGTTAATTAGAAGGATGCATGAAGGATTGAAGGCAAGAATTAAAGTGGAAGGCTTCTTCTCAGAAGCTGTGTTTCAGCAGAGCAACCATGCAGAGAGGAGTCTTCTTTCTCCTTTATTTGCTTTATATTTATGGCCATTGGCAATTTAAATAAGGGACTCAGAAATAAAGGATATAATTGGTATGCTAATTGGAAAAAATTGGCTTTAGTTGCAGATGATATTTTGTACCTGATAAATAAGAAAAGGACATCTCAATGTTCTGGAACATTTTGAGACTTTCAAGTCTTTTTGGGATATAAAATTAATGAAGATAAAACAAAGGCTATAGCCGTGATATATGTATCCACACTAATTGGTTCAGCGATACCCATATTTATGGGGATGTAAGACTAAGTATTAATGATTGTGGATTACTGATGCCTCTGTTATGGCAGCTAATGATGTGTAGGAAGAGACTAAACAAAAGAATACAAACATTGAGAAACTGGAAACTCTTAAATATGGATTGTGGAATACAAGCACTGAACATGTTTAGTCCCTTTAGTCTTGTATACCAGTCAGACATACTTTTATCCACGTGTGGAGGAGTGAACAATAATAAAGAATTGAAGAAATTTATCTGGGATGGAAGGAGGGCAAAGAGTTAAGTGACTTAAGTTGATCCTTCATTAGAACAAGGTAGTTTAGGTGTACCTGGTTTGAAGGGATATTTTAGAGCTACACATTTAGGGCTCATATACATAACCCAATAAGAAAGTTATAATTCAAAGTGCAAAGGGATGAGGGTGATGAAGAAAAGGGAAAGGCAATAGTGTGTTGGATTTTGAATGCAGATCCTTAAGGAGACTTATTCCAAGAGCTAAGCCAAAATGAGAATGGATAAAGATTCTGCCAGTATGGGTGTCTTCAAGTAAGGGTACAGAAATAGACAGGAGGAGGATGGAATTTACTGGAGAAACCTTGCAAGGGAAGTAAGATATTGAGAGCAAATAACTTGGGCAGGAAAACATTTAGTTTGCAACCTAGAGACTACCTTCCCTATAGGGGCTTGATCTCTGAGAAGGAAAGAGGGGAATTTTAAGTGAAAGACCTGCTCTAGTAGAATTTTTAATTGAATCTATATCAGACGCAGTTGTTAAAAGGATAATTATTAGGGCACATAAAATGTTGCATGAGTATAAGAGTCAATCAGAGGAGGTTAGAAAATACTGGGAAGAGACTGGAGAAGCAAACCACAAGAAAACAATGGAAAGCATGTTTGTTTTTTGAGGATGCATGTAGAGCCACTAGATTTAGGATCTTTGCTTGGAAATGTTTGCATACATGTATACCCCAAGCAGACTTTTCAAAGAATTATTCCTAAGGTAGATGGCAAATGTTGGAAGTGTGATGGAGAAGGAGGTAACTGGGAACATACGTGTTCAGAGTGTAATAAGTTGGCACGTTATAAACATTCCCCACTGAGTATTCTTTCAGAAGTATTGGTTCCCTATTAGATGAACGAATGCTTAAAATGTCCAGTACGACATGCTCTACAGGTTATAAGCGAACACTCAAGTAATCAAAACCAGAGATTGTTGAAACAAAGAGTTTTCAAAAGTTACAGTTGGCCAGCCATAAGGAAGCCAACGTCTGACATCAGAACGATCACCCTGTCTCGCCGTTCTTAGTCCTCCACTGTGGTGCGGTCTCTACGTTCACCCTGTGTAATGTTATAATAGTCCTCCACTGTGGTGTGATCTGAGTTGGTATATTTAAGTAGGGGAGTGTTGGGGGCACAGTGCCCCATGGTGGGGTTGTGGGAGGCGAAGCCCCCCCCACTTTATGGTTGTAATGGTGTGCAGTACATTGTAGCTGCAAGATGTTTGCTTCCTGATGGCTGGCCAACTATAACTTTTCGAAACTTTGTTTTCGATATTCTGGTGTTTTGCTTAGATGAACGTTTGCTTAAAAGCTGTCGAGCATGTTGTACTTGACATTGTAAGCATTTGTTCATCTAATATAGACCCGAAGTATTGGTAAGCAAATGGCTGTAAGGAAGTGATTATTTTGAGTTGAGATGCAGGAGCTGAATTGCCTAGGCATAACAAGGCCTTACGTTTAAATCTGTTGGCTGCCAAAAAAACAATTGCTAGAAAATAGAAATCAGTCTACACCAACATTATTTGAGGTATTGAGTATTATAATAGAGAGAGAAGAACTGGAAGAGGGATCTTTAGGAAAGTGAAGGAGCAAATTATAAAGAAATAATTAGAAGTTCTGGGAAGAATACATGCATAATAATGTTTAGGAAGAATAAGTTTTAAGGTAAGGCAACAATTCAGCAGTTTTTATAATGGACTGATGATGGTAGCAAAAAATGTTATTTATATTGTATTTAAGTGGAAAATGTTAAAATGTTTTTTGTCAGTGCATGCTTTTCTATGTCTTAAGTGATTGATGAAGGTTTTGAAAGACATCACTCGATGAAAAGGTTAAAAACAAAAAGCTTTAGAATGCACTTAAGAGCATGTAGAAAAGTTATGGTTTCTAGAAAAAGCTGAAGAGTAAGGTAAAATGAGAGAAAAGGGGAAAAAGGTGTGTACATAATATAGGGATCCCAGAATGGTGGTGAGGGGGCACTGAAGGGTATATTTATGTATGGAGGGGAAATGAAACAGTAGGCAGTGCACAGGGCACCATTTCACAAGTCCAGTCCTGTCCATAGATTTATTGTAATGTGTTATTGTTGCAGCTAATTGCCAGTAACAGCAAATATCACTCTGAGATGGGCTAATGTAGCGTGTTACATAGTTCTGTCAAGTTATAAGAGCATTACCACTACAATTCAGACTGTGCAAACTACTCCAAAAGCTCTGCAGCATAAACTAATGTTGCTAAAGGAGGTGACAGTGACTGGGTAATACGTAGACTGGAAGTATCTAAGGGCTCCCGACTTGTGTCATAAACATAGTTAAGTTAAAGTAGCTTGAGCAGAAATCTGCAAAATGAAACCACAGTGAAGCTGCAATTAAGAGGTGACTTTTGGACACCCCAGCCTAATTTCACTGGCTGACATAAACCTAGAGCCCAGTGTTCTATGGGGCGCAACAGTATTACCATTTTTTTTTAAGTAAGAAAATACTTCACTGCAACTTGTCTCTGTTTATTTACCCTCTGACAATAAATAATAGTCTCACTGTTGCCTGCTTCGCTTATTGAAGGTTGTATAATGACAGAAATAAAGTTCTTTTCGTAGTAAGCTATAGTCCGTGCAAAGTACATTTTTACAAGAAGTGTTTGTCTTTTTAGGAGGAAGATGAGGAACAGCAGCTTTCTCAGTCTGGTGTAGAAGAGAAATTAATTCCAGATCCTGACAGCGATGATGTAAGCGACGTGGTTGCCAGGCAAATCATTGAGTGAGTTTACTTTTCTTGAATATATGCTCAGTTTTTAGACTGGTAGTAGGTATGCTGAATTGATAAGACATTCTGAATTTTGCAATAGAAAATATTTTGATTAGTCTTTCATTTACAAAAATCTCACTAGTAATCGGGTGGGGCAAGTACAGTTTTATTTTAACAGTTTACACTCATGTTGGAATGGAACATGCTATACTGCCAAACATATTTTCTGGATTATTTGATGTAATGACACTTAAGAAATAGGAATATATAGTTTGGGATATGAAGAAGATATTGGTACTTGACATTGCAGAGGGGCTTCGTTGGTTTAGCCTGTAAAGGCTTTAAGGGCATTTTTAATGTCTACTTTATTCTCCAGTCCCAAAGACTGCCTGATAGTTCCCTTGACTGTTTAATGCTGTATTTTCCTAATATGTTCCTCTGGCTTACTTAAGTGCTAGAAACAAAGTAACCAGCATATTTTAAAACATTTTTGCAAGGGTGCTGTACCCTCCTGTATCTGGGCTGTGCCCCACATCCCAAATCTCAAGTATTCTATCCCTGAAATCATGCAAAGTCGGCGAGAAAAACTTAAATTTGCTTGCTCTTTGGACAAGTTGGTGCAGACTTGTATGTTTTGAGATTGGGTACTTGAGTATAATACATACTGTGTAAAACTAGGTAGACATTATTCAGGGAAGATGGGTTGGGGGCCCCCAAACAGGGCAAAGTGGGAAGGAGTTTACCATTTAGAAAACAAAAGACCAAGTCTGTGTTTGCCAGTATGTCTGCACCCTCCCTCACCCACACCAGCAGTAGAAAGTACTACTGTAAAATTGGTCTTATGTAAAGTAGCATTTGACCAATGTTTTTGTTTCACTGTATTACTAACTACTTTGGGTTTCTTGTTGTGGAAGCTCTTTAATTACTTGAATACCAGAGATTTACCCCTCCCTTAGCCCAGTGGATGCCCTCCCCTCTGATGTTAGGGCACAAGGATCGTCAGCTGGCACTATTATCTCTGTTCTTTTTTTTGGCAGGATAACCTGGTACAGACTACATTGAGTAAGTCCTGAAGCCAGATATTACAGCAGCTAAAACCAAGTACCCCATTGAGAAATTTTGTAGTTGTAGTCTACTGCATTTCTTAAATATCCATTGGTAAGACCAATGTTTTGAAGTGTGGGGGAAAAACTTCCCTCATCAGGATTGAGTGTGTGCATGCGTGCGAGTGTGTGTTATGCTTGCGCTTGGAACACAACATGCCCAAGTCACCCCAGTGTGCTTATTTTAATTCTGAAATCATTAAATGTAGGGCTGAGTCACTTGAGAAGTTTTTAGTGTGTTGGTGCCCCATGCATGTAATGGTATCCGCCAGTCGTGCTGAATCAGAGCTCCCTCAGAAAAGGTGAAGAAAGATCCAGAGGGTAAAGATACTGGATATCAGCTTTTCAGTGTCTTGATGATGCAAGGTCCATGGAATCCTTCAGGCAGACCAAGCAAGTCAACTTAAGAGACATTGACTGTGATACAGACTGAATAAGAGGGTCTTCCGGGAATTGATCCAGTTGTGGTGGTACACCTCAAATAGATTTGTTTTGCCTCCTTTCAAAACAGATTACTAAAGTTTTTGTCCAGGACTTCTTGCAAGCAAGCTTGAAAACAAGAGCATTTTCATTCCCTTGGAAAGGAATGTTTATGCATTTCCACCCTTTCCACTGATAATCTGGGGTAATTCTGAAGATTTGAAAAGCTACCCCAGAAATCCTCGTCGTTGATCTCTCTTGATCCAGGCAACATTGGGTCTCACTTTTTATGAAATTTACCAGGGGCAGTTACCACAAGTTTCCTTGCTTACTGGATCTACTCACACAATATGGGGAATTGGTACACCCCAATACCTATCACCTTCAGCTGACTGCCTGGATGATTTTAATTCCTTTTAGGCACTTATTTCATATGCATGTGCATCAGGTGCTAAGAGGCAAGAAAGCCATCTTACTAGGAAAAATCCTGTTTTTGGTAAGTAGAAGTGATTTTTCTAGTTAACCAATAACCAGTGGCTCAGCAGGGATTTTGTGACTTGTTCTCAAATATTTGTTAGTTACTTTCCACTGACCTGTCTTATTCCCTTTATAGTGGTTCATTTTATGGCCATTTCAACATGTCTGCTCATGGATCCTCTTTCTCTGTTGTGAAACAATTTCGAAAATGAGTTCTGCAACTGAGACCTCATTGTAAACAGGTTGCTTCTCCACATTACAACTGTGCGCTGGATAAATTGACTGTCTCCTTTTGAACATGTCAGTCAAACTGATTTAAGGTTCTTGATTTTGAAACTCTAATTATTGCTCTGCCTTCTGCGATAAGTATATCTGAGTTGCAAGTTCCCATGGTGAGCGAAGACTGTCTGATTTTCCGCAGGGTTAAGATCTTGTTGGGCATGATTTAGGGGTTTGAGTTTACTTTGAATCAATCCATCAATCTCCCAGTTTGTCCAGAGCCTAAAATCCAGGGATAAAGGATTCTGCATACTCTGGACATGGATGGGCAGCTAAAGTACTACCTTGGCATGATTAAGCCTTTAGAAAAACTGATCAGCTATTTATTTCTTAACAAAGGGCACCTCGTATCCAAACAAATTTCCAGGTGATTTGTCCTCTGCTATTTGTTCTCACCATGACATATCCATTCTTGGCAGAACCAAGGCAGATTCTACTAGAGCCTTGTGTTCAGTGATGCATTAGGAAAAAGCTGGACTCTAGAAACATTCTAGGAACAGCTAGATGGTCATCTATACATACTTCGGCAAAGCATAAACTGGATTCCCTTTCTAGGTCCAGATGAAGCTGTACTAAGACAATTCTTCTGGGACTCCTGGATCCATAGCCTTTCTCTTCCTCCCTGGTTGGATAGGCTTTGATAATCAACTAGTATAGCTTAAGATCTACTGCAGCAATGAGGAATTTAGACATGTACTGTTTTGGTTAAGTGTAGCTTATACAACTGTACTTTCTAACATAGCTGCACATTACTACTTCCCCAGAGCAGGTTAAGAGAAAGGGATGCCTCTCAGAGTCCATTGGCATAATCCGTAAATCTCAAATGGTATACTCCCTAGGTGTGGTTCAGCTGGCTTTAATTCCCCACATTGTGAGGCGACATTTTAAAAGATAAAGAAAATGTCAAATGTTACAAAGCAATGCTTTTGATTTCCTGGGCTTTAAAAAAAAAAAAAAGCCTGCCCCCACTGTGCTTCCCCTGTTTTTAAATCCTTTGAGGGGTCATTCCTAGCACCTTTTCTTTTTACAATCATGAAACTGCATAATTAAGTGTAGCAGACTCGCCAATACCCTTATAAGAATCTTACAATGGACTCCACAGTTATTTCAGTATATGCTCACAAAGGTGGTAAGTTGGTACAGGACTCTAGTACATTACCAAACAATAGGAATCAAATGATTTTTGATGGATTAAGGGAACGTTTTGCAACTCAACCAGTCTGTTTTTTAGGACAATAAATTACAAGATCCACATTAAGTACCTGTCCAGAATTCTGACTGAAATGAGACTTGTTTGCAGAAATTTATGGCGAATATCTAAAATCACTGATCTGAACCATGTTTCTTTCTCCTCTGGTGTCAGAAAATGTATACTTGACTGCGGTTATGATGTGGGAGCAGTCCCTACAGTTTTAGCTACTGGGTCGGCAGCTAGCTGATTTTAAAATTTTAATTGCATATGTAATGAGCATTGAATTTAGGGCATATGACTACCTTATGTTTTTTCTTTCTCATTGTTAATATCTGCCAGATTTTAAGTCTTCAGTTTGATATGCTACCTGTATATAAGACTAAGTATTGTAATTGCACTACGAACCAAAAAAGTGTAGTAGCACTTCAAAAAACTGCAAATCCAAGAAACAAGTGCCAGGGAACGTTGATACACGGTTCAGATAGTTTATTCCACAGAAGTTAAAAATCACAGAGTGTTCAGACCAGCAGTGTACTGTGTTAACGCTCTTAACATCAACACTTCAAATATGCGTTTTCGTCCTCACACACAGGACTTCATCAGACAATATGCTTCAATTCAAACACCTTTAAATAGAAAATGAATTGAATATAATTAAATTAATTATCCACAGAACTTTCTCTATTAGTTCAAACAAACCAATCATTATACATAATTCATGAATATTAATGCCTATCGTGTTAAAGTGCAGCAGTGCTTCATATTTTAAAATTGTTTTAAAATATTCCTTTATTATCTAATCATTGTTAAAAACTAACATGAATTTAATCTTTCAAATAGTTGAATACAATTTTCAAATATAAAATAAATATATATGCAATAAATAAATACTTGATTAAAATACATTCAAACTTTAAAATTTCCTATGTTATGCTTGGGAACTGGCTTTGTGTGTGTGGTAAATAGTTCCATCTAGTGTCCATATCCAGAATTACACTACAATTTATTAGCTCTTATTTTAAGTAAAGGAGAAATTGTTAGAAAGTCATTAATCCCTGGTTTAGTGTTGGAATCTATGTTGACCTGCCACCACAATTCCCTGCTTTCCAAAATTTCCTCCCATAGGCCACCCCTAATATCTGGCTTAATTTGATCCAACACATAAAATTCAAACTTGTATTCAGAACATGTCATGGTATATTTGTATAGTGCATCAGTGTTTTTAGCTTTCAGAATGTCATAATTATGTTCATATATTCTTCGTTTTAAACATCTTTCCGTTTTACCCCAAAAACGACTGACATTTCTGACAACAGCTATATAAACCCCCCTTTGCTCTCACAATTGTAATGGTTCCTACTTTTTAACCATCTCTTTCTGCTTTCTATATATATTTCCTTATTCATAATATATGGGCATTGTTGGCATCTGCCACACTTTCCTGTCCCAATCCTCCTTTATTTCCTTTACTTATTTTCCCACTACTCCTTTCTAGTATCTTACCTATATTTGATGAATTTTTATAAACTATTTTTTGGTTCCATTCTAGATATTTCCTCTATATCAGTTAAGGAACTGAATTTACTCCATTCCTATTAAAATCTCTTAATTTAAAGTTAGGATTATTATATTCTACTACCAAACTTCTCCTGTGGGTATCTTGTTCATTTTTCTTTTTCCTACTTTCAGCAGGGATTTTACCCATTTCAGGATTATTATCATTCCCCTTACCAAGTATTGGTTTAAATCTGTCCAACCTTCCACCCTCTACTTCTTTACTTAACTTCTCTACAAAATCCTTTGGGTATCCAATGCTCTATAAACATATTAGTTAGGGTCCTGCATTCATCTTTGAAATCCAAATCATTTGATGTCATTCTTGAACCCCTTACAAATTGTCCTTTGACAATGTTTTTCTTGCTGTGTAAGGGGTGGGCGCTGTCATAATGTAAAAATGAATTCACATATGTATCCTTTCTGAATACCTTACTCTCGAATTTACCTGCCCTTTTATATATTTCTATATCCAAATATTTCAATGAGTCAGTACTAATAGTGTGTGTGAACTTCAAAAACTTAGTAGTTTGGTTGATATATTCCATAAACTCTAGAAATCTTGATTGACTACCTATCCAAAAGATGACAATATCGTCTAAAAATCTATGGTATATTGTCCATGATTCCTTGAACCTGCTATTGATGTACTGCTCTCCCCATTTGGACAAGACAATATTGGCATATGTGGGGGCACAAGCCGCCCCCATAGGTACTCCCGTCTTCTGCTGGTAATATTCACCATTGAACATAATAAAATTATGTTTTAAAACTGTATCCATGAGTATCACACTTGCTATCTTATCATCCAAACTCAGATTTTCATCATTGAACACAGTCTCCTCAAAATTAACCATCCCCTCAGAGTGTGGTATACATCCAAACAAGTCAATGACGTCTATAGTAATGAACAAAATGTCATCCCTGTACATATCCTGGTTTAATTCTCCCAAAAAGTCCCAGGAATCTTTGAGAATCAATTTATTATTGACCCTAATATGCTTAGTTTTAAAATCCACATATTTTGCAAGGGGAACTGTTTTGGAACCCTCAGCTGTAACGATGGGTCTGAGGGGTGGGTTTGTCATATTCTTGTGGATTTTTGGTATCCCGAATATGGTAGCTACTTTAGGTTTCTTGACTTCCAAATATTTAAAGGTTTTTTTCATCTATTATATTCTCTGTCACAAGGTCTTGTAAAATTGAGTCAATTTTGTGATAGGCAACATTAATTTCATTTAAGGATACCACTGTGTACTTATTGTCGTCTCTCAATATAGAATTCATCTTTCCTTCATATAGGATTCTATCCATTATGACTATTCCACCCTTATCTGGTTTCATAACTCTCAATGAGGAATTGCTACTTAATTCTCTAAAGTCTCATTCTCTTTCTTACTCAGGATTGTGATGAAAGATGTCCCATCCTTTATTGTGTTTATTTCTAACTGAGTCAATCATTATGTTTTCAAAATTCCTTAGTTGGGGTATTAGAGGGGGATTGTAGGTTGATTTTCTCTTTAAGGTATTTTCCCCCATCATATCCCTTTTGAAACCAGCCCTAGAGGCCATCATTTCCAAACTAATTTTCCTCATAAACAGCTTGACATCCAAAATCGTCCTTGTGGAATCACCTCTACTGTTAGGTATATATTTCAATCCTTTACTGAGTAGTGAAAAGTGGTTAGGATTCAGTGTCAAACAGCTAAAATTGTAAATAGTAAAATTCTGATGGGTATGTTTCACTTTGTCATTCACAATGTTGTCTATATTAGAATCATGTTGGTCTGGAATAGGGGTATCTACAAATATCTCCCCTTCCCTCTCTCCCCCCCCCCCCCGGTTCTGAAAATTTTCTCTATAATTAGAGTTGCCATCCTGCAATATTCCCCTTCCCCCTAATGGAGGGAAATCTACATCATAACTTTCTTCATTCCACCTATTGTCTTCCCTAAACAATTGTCTATTTTCATGATAAAAATTCTTTCTTTTGTTGTTCCTTGTCCCTTTAAAGCTATTAATTTTATTACCTTGATAAACTGGTTTAGGGTAACATGTATGATTTTCATATTCGTTGACATCCCTATGTAATTTACCCAACTTGCGCTGGATCACCTCCTCACACTTCGTATCTATATCTTTTCTCATTTGGAAATATTTGTCTCTTTCCTCTTTAATACCATGTATTAAATCAGTAGTAATGCAAGTGTCCAAAATTTCAATGTCCTTCCCCAGTTCCCTTTGCTTATTATCATTCTCTTCAATGATTAACTTCATAACTTCTAGCCCACAATTATTAAAAACATTTATTAAACATTCATGAAAATGAGAACCAATCTGCACATTATTAGGGTATTTGTATACCCTTAAACCTTTAGGGACTATTTCCCTGTTTAAACATTCCCTCAGATAGGCATTTTCTATACTTAAAGTTCTGTGTTTAGTCAACAAACTATTAAGTCTATCAATTTTCATAGCGTAGGACTCACCATCATTTAATCCTTCATTTTTACTTGTATTAACTCTAAAATGAATGTCTCGCTGACTCCTTGAAATATTTGGATATAGAAATATATAAAAGGGCAGGTAAATTCAAGAGTAAGGTATTCAGAAAGGATACATATGTGAATTCATTTTTACATTATGACAGCGCCCACCCCTTACACAGCAAGAAAAACATTGTCAAAGGACAATTTGTAAGGGGTTCAAGAATGACATCAAATGATTTGGATTATAAAGATGAATGCAGGACCCTAACTAATATGTTTATAGAAAGTGGATACCCAAAGGATTTTGTAGAGAAGTTAAGTAAAGAATTAGAGGGTGGAAGGTTGGACAGATTTAAACCAATACTTGGTAAGGGGAATGATAATAATCCTGAAATGGGTAAAATCCCTGCTGAAAGTAGGAAAAAGAAAAATGAACAAGATACCTACAGGTGAAGTTTGGTAGTAGAATATAATAATCCTAACTTTAAAATAAGAGAGATTTTTAATAAGGAATGGAGTAAATTCAGTTCCTTAACTGATATAGAGGAAATATCTAGAATGTGAACCAAAAATAAGTTTTATAATTACATTGGAAGAATAAAATGGATTAAGGAATAGTAAAGGACATTAGGTCGATCCAATGCCTTTTTATAGGGAAATTATAAAAGCAGAGATGTTAAATGGACATAAATTTGAAGACTTTTGCTATTGTAAACTGTACTTTCTAACATAGCTGCACATTGCTACTTCCCCAGAGCAGGTTAAGAGAAAAAGGGATGCCTCTCATTAGTCCATTGGCATAATCCGTAAATCTCAAATGGTATACCTCCCTAGATGTGGTTCAGCTGGCTTTAATTCCCCACATTGTGAGGCAACATTTTAAAAGATAAAGAAAATGTCAAATGTTAAAAAGCAATGCTTTTGATTTCCTGGGCTTTAAAAAAAAAGCCTGCTCCCACTGTGCTTCCCCTGTTTTTAAATCCTTTGAGGGGTCATTCCTAGCACCTTTTCTTTTTACAATCATGAAACTGCATAATTAAGTGTAGCAGACTCACCAATACCCTTATAAGAATCTTACAATGGACTCCACAGTTATTTCAGTATACGCTCACAAAGGTGGTAAGTTGGTACGGGACTCTAGTACATTACCAAACAATAGGAATCAGATGATTTTTGATGGATTAAGGGAACGTTTTGCAACTCAACCAGTCTGTTTTTTAGGACAGTAAATTACAAGATCCACATTAAGTACCTGTCCAGAATTCTGACTGAAATGAGACTTGTTTGCAGAAATTTATGGCGAATATCTAAAATCACTGATCTGAACCATGTTTCTTTCTCCTCTGGTGTCAGAAAATGTACTTGATCAAGTACGATTTATGATGTGGGAGCAGTCCCAGTTTAGCTACTGGGTCGGCAGCTAGCTGATTTTAAAATTTTAATTGCATATGTAATGAGCATTGAATTTAGGGCATATGACTACCTTATGTTTTTTCTTTCTCATTGTTAATATCTGCCAGATTTTAAGTCTTCAGTTTGATATGCTACCTGTATATAAGACTAAGTATCGTAATTGCACTCTTATTGTATACAATGTCACTACCTGCTACTACTGTAAGAACGGTCTTCTAAAAGCATTGTTATACAAGATTGTTGGTCTTGTCCCACTTGACTGGAAGCATTGTTATACAAGATTGTTGGTCTTGTCTCTCACTTGACCAGTTTATTCTGTTCTAGTCTTTTTACCGTTATGAATGTCTGTTACTGTTTTTTCTTTATTGTATTATACAATTTTCTTTCTTCTAACAAAATAGTTTTACTAACAATGGAGCTTTTCTTCCTCGTCTTCCACTGAAAAAGGGTTTTATGCCCAGTTGGACTCTCCCGGTAAACAAATGTAAAATAAATAAAATAAATCTTGTCTGGCTTAAAGCTATGATTTTTACCAGAATGTCAGGAGCTTCTAAAAGCGTTTGGAAATATGTTTGGGAAACTTGCAGGAAATATTTAAAAGAAAAAATGGAGGAAAAAGACAAGGTCATGCAGGCCGTGAAGCAGGTGTTTTTATCCCAGTACAGCAGAAATTACCCTTCTAAGGTGGCCTTTTTTTGTCACCCTAAGGATCGGCAAAAAAATGAGTAGACATGACAGGCTAAGAGGAAGAACAAAATATGGGAGTTGGGCAGTTCAGCCATTCTAATTGAAAGTTGTCTTAAGTTCCCTTTCTCCACCCTCTGAAAGTTTCCTGATTGGGAGGCAGATTTATTGACTTAGAGAGAGAGGGGAAGGTAATTGTGGACACCTGGCTGTTGAGCATCTCAAGGGAAAGTTGCAGGACTGAGTTTCTGAACCGCCTTTTATGGAGATGCACCTGGACTTGACTCTTAAGCACTTGTTAGGTCAGGGGCAGTAGAATGGGTGCCACAGTGGGGAAGGAGGAAATTGCAGTGCTACTTATCATACAGGTGAAGTTCACATGCTGGGTGGATCAGGTTTACGTGATTGGGAGGAGAATGCTGTTTCCAGTGTATGGTGCACCCACCTGGAGTCTTAATATGGGGACTTTAGTCCCCTTCAGTTAAATGCTTGCACATCAACCTAAAAGAGGATGTTCTTTGTGTTTCACTGTTGCAATCATCACCTGAGGGTTATCCGTGCTGAGGTAGCCCTCGCCGGCCTGAATACCAGAGTCAATGTTTTTCTGTGTCTGCTGCAGTCGCCTGTAGTTTGACATCAGGTCATCAGTGCTATAAAGCAAGGCAGCCGATGCCATTACATCAGTCTTTCCTGCCGTGGAGCCTGTAGCAGAAGCAGTTCACAAGAGTGCCAGTTGGACGCTACCAGAGTTTGAATTTCAGTTGAAAACTTCTAAAGCTAAGTACCCTGTTGGGGACCCTTTTTTCTTGCACTAGCTGATGTCTGACAAAGTTAACAATTGTCTCGCCTGTGGAAAGCAGATCCCACACCGGAACTTCTATTCTTACTGCATCACTTGTTTAGGCCCAGGCCACGATGTTCCCCGTTGCGGTTCTGTGCCCTCTTTAACAAGAGAACCATTCACTGTCGAGCTCTTATTGTAGGCTAGTATTTTCATCTTCTGTCTTTGCATTCCAAAATGGTGGCAGTCAGCCAACAATCCCTGGACATTCCGAAAAAACGCAGAGATAAAGATAGAGACAGACCACACAAGGCTAAGCCTTCAGAAGACTCTACCGCTAAGCATGTAGTCAGTTCTCCAGAATTCCAGTGAGGCACTTTCGCAGCCCCTGATGTCCAATGCGATGTCTATGCAGGCCTCTACCAAGATCCTTTCGGAGTCAGTTATGCCACAGAAATCTTCTTAGTCTTCACAGCCTTTGGCTGTCTCTGCCTCATTTGGGTCCAGAGCTGCGACACAGGCACTGGCTTCCGAGGAGGGCTTTTGTACTACTACTGAATCTAGATAAAATTATGTCTTCTCACCCGACTACCGTTTCTGTCAAACCGATGGATACTCTTAGGCCTAGAAGCCAGGCCACTCCTAGTAAATCTCTCTAGCCACCATCTTGCTCCTGCTCCACCACCCCAAGCACAAATGCTTAAAGTGGCAGAGGATGTAGTCTTCCTTATCAGGGGTAGTTAGGCCGCAACTTATAAAAGGAAAACACATCCTTCTCCAGAAATTGAAAGAACAGGATTATGAGGAATCTGACTATTCAGATTTTGAGGAGGAACAACTGCTGACTGCTTATGAGGATTCAGATGCAGAGGAATCCATTCCTTCTGCCTCCCCACCAGAAGACCTTTCCTTTGGAGAAACCCTTCACACCCTCCGGGAACATTTCCACTAGGAATCTCAGGATATCCCCCAGTCTAAGAAAGACTGAGAGACTTTCTGTACTTGCCCCAGCACAGACCCCTGACCATCTCCCCCTATTTTAGAAGTGGTGGATGATGTTTTCCGTGAATCCAGCTTCACCCCTGATGCCCTCCCTCCTGCTCCCAGTAAACCTGACTGGCATTAAAGAGTATAGACTCACCGAACACTCCCAAGTCTCAATTCCACTGAGAATATAAAGTCCAACTCAATGTGAATGAAAAAATACAAATTTATTTATTTTTTCATTCATATCGAGTTGGACTTTATATTCTCAGTGGAATTGAGACTTGGGCTTGGGAGTGTTTAGTGAGTCTGTACAGTGTTTCCTAGTTTTTCCAGGTTTGTCAGGTACTAAAGAGTACTGGTTTCTCACAAATACCTGTACAGAAATCCTGCTGCAGACCCAGAGGTCCATTATACAGGGACCTAAAGGAGCTAAGACTAGTTATGCCAAGAATCCTATTCCTTCTGACATGGATTCCAGAGCTCTGGACAGATTTGTTAAAAAAAAGTATACACCTCTGCCACCTTAGCTATCGGAGCACTCAACTGTCAGTTTCATATGTTAAAATATCAACAGCACACTTTGGAACTATTAAAAGATTTCAACCTTTCCTGACTCTGCCAATTCGAAAGAGCAGAATTACTGGGCAGCAGTGTCAGGATCTGTCATTAGGAGACTTGCATAGTTGAAGGAACAACCTCTCCCTGATCATGTCAAGTCTAAACTAATTGATGCACCCCTGGATAAGGACCACTTGTTTGGAGTAAAAGCAGAAGATGTTTAAAAAGATGGAAGACTAAGCACAATCTATGCAAATAGTAAAAGATTTCTTTCAGCTTCAACCTCCCAGGTTCAGCAGGATCTTTCCCTCTAAGCACTGGTCCTTCCCTGCACCTAGCAGACAGGGCCAAGGTAAGCCCCGCAGGGACAGACAATCCAGGCCCCTATCCCATGGGCAGCAGAGAACCAAACAGTGGGCCATTTTTGCCCCAAAGGCAGGGAGTTGTAAGCCTCCTTTCTATGCCAAAAACTCCCAGTGACTCCCTGTCCCACTTCTCTTACTTCTGTCCTCCTTTCACTCACCAAAAGCTAGGAGGAAGGCTCTTCTGCAAAGAAAATTGGCTTTCTGTAACAAAGGACCAATGGGTATTAAACATCATTGAAAGAGAATTCGTATCCCTGAAAAATGAACTCCCAATTCCAAGAGGGTATCCAGACTTTCCTCCAAGTCAGTGGGCAGAGGCATTGAAACAGGTCTAAACTCTCATTTCCCAGGGGGCAGTAGAACCTGATCCCTCAGATCAAACAGGCAAAGGCTTTTATTCCAGACTATTCCTTGTTCCCAGAAGAGGGCACTTGGTGCCCCATCATGGATCTTTCCATTCTGAACACCTCTCTGGTGATCCCCAGATTTAAAATGCTAACTTTGCAGCAGCTGCTGCTTATGCTGACAAAATGCCTGGCTAGTGAACCTAGACCTAAAAGATGCCTACCTCCACATCCACACAAGGGAGTCCTGCAGGAAATGCCTGCGCTTCAGAGCAGGCTCACAATGCTTTTAGTTCTCTGTACTACCCTTTGGCTTATCTACTGCACCCAGATAATTCACCAAATGCTTAGCCCTGACAGTAGCGCTTTGCAGACAGAGAAATGTACAGATTTACCCTTATCTGGATGACTGCCTCATTCAGGCAGAGTGCAAAGAAAATCTGCTCCAGGATCATTTGTCAAAACCCTCCTAACTTCCCTAGGGTTCACCATCACCAAGAAGAAATCAAAGCAAACACCCTCCAGGAAGATCATTTTCTTGGGAGCACTGCTGGACACAGCATCCCAAATGGCCTTCCTATCCCCAGAAAAGCGGAGCTTCCTGCCTCTCTACTTTACCCACTTGGCTTCCAGAAGTAACATCACTGCGAGGAAGTTCCTGCAAGCCTTGGGGTACATGGCATCTTGCATCCTTCTAATTCCTCTGTCCAGGCTTCATGAGGAAACTTCAGTGGTATCTAAAGAACCTTTGGTGTCAGCACTCTCTGCCTCTAAAGACTTCTCTCCCTCTAATCTGATGTATAAGAGACGAGTTTCTCTGGTGGGCAGGGGCCTGTGCCAAGAACAAGGGTCTTCCTTCATCCTCCGCCCTACCTGCCAGACCATCACCGACACCTCAGACACTGTGGGATGCCCAGCACCTTCCCTTACACAGTCAGAAAGAAATGCTGGCAGTACAAAAGGCTCTGACATCCTTCAAGACCCACCTCAGGCCAGGGGTTCTCCTTTTAAAAACAGACAACACTACAGTAATGTGGTATATCAACAAAGAGGGAGGGACCCAATCTTAACCTCTGCAGGCTAGCCATGAACCTCTGGCTGACAGGTGTAGACCCATGGAGGAGGCTAATTGCCCAATACCTACCAGAGTCAACAAACACCCTGGCAGACCACCTAAGCAGAAACTTACTGGACTCCCACGAATGGCATCTCCACAGAAAAATCTTTCTGCAAGTCACTCAGGAATGGGGAACTCCGGAGGTGGATCTCTTTGTTTCGCACTTCAACCACCAGCTGAAAAAAATTCTGTACCAGGGAGTATCACCACCTGACATGGAAGTGGATGCCTTGACCTTCCCCTGGAACTCCCTCTTTGTGTACGCTTTCCCTCCTTTGCCTCTTATTCCAAAGGTGCTGATCAAAATAAGGGAGGAGAGACCAAAGGACATCCTCATTGCTCCAGATTGGTCCAGACAGCATTGGTACCCCTTACTGCGCAGCCTGACTTTACAGCCCCCCAGGCAGCTTCCCCTGATCTCAGACCCCTTGACCCAGGTGTGGGGGGGGGATACTGCACCCAGACTTGCAGACTCTCAATCTGTCAGCATGGCTAATACTTTAAAAGCAAACAAGGGATCCCTGTTAAGCAAACAGATCTTAGACATTATCACAGAGGCCAGAAGGCCCAGCAACAGAATCTTGTGCAGGGAAATGGAAAAGATTCTGCTCTTGGGGCCAGTACCTCACATACTTCCATCCCTCTTATCTTGGACTGCCTAGCCAAGTTGCTCAATAGTGGCCTCTCCTTCTCTTCTATTAAAATCCATGCCTCAGCCATTGTAGCTCATTTCAATTCAGATCCACCCCTCTGCTCACATCCTTTGATTAAACAGTTCCTCAGACGGGCTTCTAATGTCAGACCTCCCAGAAGGCGTCCCATGCCAGCCTGGGACCTGAATTTAGTTTTAGAAAAACTAACCTTAACTCCATTCGAACCTGCTGCTTCAACAGAATTGAAATGTCTCTCCTGGAAGACTGCTTTCCTACTAGCTATCACCTCAGCCAGAAGGGTTTCAGAACTTCAGGCACTCATGGCTGTTGAGCCCTTCATCATTTTCCATGCAGACATGGTCTCCCTGAGGACTAACCCCTCCTTTATGCCCAAGATGGTATCTGATGTGATCCTCAGCCAGGCCGTACATCTTCCCACCTTCTTTCCCAACCCCCTAAAACAAGGGGAAAAGAATTCTACACTCACTAGACGTGCACAGACAACTTAGATGCTATCTGGACCATACTAAACCCTTCAGAAAAACGGACCAGATTCTTGTCAGCTATGTCCCAGGGGCAGACGGGAAGCCGATTTCCAAGCAAACCATTTCTAAATGGATATCACACTGTATCAATTTCTGCTACAGACTACATGGGAAATCCCCCCCCCCCCAAAGTCTGTTCGTACCCATTCCACTAGGGTAGCCTCCACTTCCACAGCATTCCTCAGAGGAGTTCCCACCAGGGGCATCTTGGAAGCTGCCACGTGGACCTCTGTCCATACCTTTGCAAAGCATTACCACCTTGCCTCTTTTCTCTAAGTCTAGGGCAAGGTTTGACTCTGCAGTTCTGCAGGGCTTGCTGACCCATGTCTAGGGCTCTAACCTATCCTTCCATCCATCTCCTCAGCTTTGGGAATCCTCCCACAGGTGATGACTGCAACAGTGAAACATGAAAAACATAGTGCAGTTGTGTACACTTACCATAAATGTAGATAGTGTATTCACTGTTGCAGTCCTGGTTTCCTTCCCTTTATCCCCCTTATATCCTCTTCCCTAGGGGGGCATAAGCTTTCCACAGTGGCTTTTAGTCACCAGGGCCACTTTACCATATTTCCTTGTGCTTCGTACGGGTTAGGGCAAGAAAAACTGATCTAATGGTGTCTGCTTCCTTGCTTTATAGCACTGATGACCTGATGTCCGACTACAGGCGACTGCAGCCAATGCAGAAAAACATTGACTTTGGTATTCGGGCTGGCTGAGGCTACCACAGCTGGGATATAACCCTCAGGTGTTCACTGAAACAGTGAATACACTCTAACATCCACATTTATGGTAAGTGTACAGAACTGTACTTTTTGCAATCTTGATGGCCTTCATGAATTTCAAAAATACATGGATATTGGGTGCCTTTGCTCAAAACAGGCGACAGTGTAATGTAGTACATAAACATGTAAGTAAAGACTTGTGTCCACTGTACAGATTTTCAGTGCATTTGTGAGTTGGTGAACTGAGGCAGTGTATCTGATGACTAGAGAAGAATTCCGCCGGGAAGCCATAAATCTAGCCTGAGCAAAAGGGTTGTTTTAGAAGTTGACAAACAAATGGAGTCTTCCTGAAGTCGACTTGTTCACCTTTTTTTTTTTTTTTTGAGCGCTTAAATCCCAGCTTACTACATAGGGCTCCTTTGCAGCTGGACCTGGAGGACTGGACATTTTTTTCTCTTAGTGAAAACACTGATGTTCGTGTTTCACTGTTGCGGTCATCACATTTGGGTTATCCCTGACAGGGTAGTCCTTGGCCAGCCCGAATACCAGAGACTTAGTATTTCTGCGTCGGTTGCTGTTGCGTGAGGACTGACATCAGGTCGTCAGTGGTATAAAGTAAGGCAGCCGACGCCATGAATTGAAGTTGAAGTCTTCTAAAGCCAAGTACCCCATTGGGGATCCTTTTTTCTTGCACTAACCAATGTCAGAAAAAGTTAATTGTCTTGGCTGTAGAAAGCAAATACCACACAGAGACTTACTCATACTGTCACTTGTCTAGGCCCAGACCACGATGTCCCCTGTTGCTTCTGTGCTTTAACGCCAGAACTATCCATCATCAGGCTCTTAATTGTAGCTAGATATTTTCATTTACAGTCCTCTAATTCTGATACGGGTTCGGTAAGCCATCCTTAAACAAAAAGTCTTCCTTTTCTGCTTGGGCAGAATCTTAAAGATTTACAAGACTTCATGCATTCTGCAAGTCAAGTAACTAAACACACTTTACACTGTGGTTTTGATGCCCTAGAAGCTTCTTGCAGGGCAGCAGTCACTGGATCTGTCATTAGAAGACGTGCGTGGCTTAAGGAACAAACCCCTGCCAGACCATGTCAAATCTAAATTGTTGAATGCCCCCTTGCACAAAGATAACTTATTTGGCACTAAGGCAGAAGAGGTCGTAAAGATGGAAGAAAAAGCAAAATCCTATGCAAACAGTTAGATTTCTTACAGGTCCAGCCCCCTAGGTTCAGCAGGCATTTTCCCTCCAAGCACCGGTCCTTTCCTGCTCCGAGTAAGCAGGGTCAGCCTGGACCTCGTGGAAACAGACCCCCCCCAGACAGCAGCCCCAGGGGAATGCAGAGATCTAAGCAGTGGACTACCTCCACTTCAAAACCAGGGAGTTCTAAGCCACCCCCTTATGGTAAGAACTCACAATGACTCATCTACTCCCGACCTCCCCTCTGCCCACCTTCACTTACCCCTAGGAGGAAAACTCTCCTTTCACTCAAGCACCTGGGCCACCATTACCAAGGGCCAATGGGTTCTGAACATTGTGTCTCAGGGATACAAATTCTCCTTCCACACCCTTCCAATCCTAAAAGGGTTCCCAGATCTA
Organism: Protopterus annectens; assembly: GCF_019279795.1. Classification (NCBI taxonomy): domain Eukaryota; kingdom Metazoa; phylum Chordata; order Ceratodontiformes; family Protopteridae; genus Protopterus; species Protopterus annectens. Next base: position 1,743,502,671 of record NC_056743.1, on the reverse strand, counting down.
CCTCCAAATCAGTGGGCAGAGGCTCAAAAGCAATTCCATTCCCTGCTCTCTGAGAGCAGTAGAGCATGTTCCTGCAGAACAGATAGGCCAAGGCTTCTACTCCAGACTTTTTCTGGTGCCCAGAAAAGAGGGCACCTGGCACCCCATCCTTGATCTATCCATTCTAAACACTTTCCTGGTGATCCCAACATTCCAAATACCCACACTCCAGCAGCTGCGACACATGCTCTCCAAGGATGCTTGGCTAGCCACCCTGGATCTAAAAGAGGCCTACCTCCACATTCATATCAGGGAATCTTGCAAGAAATGTCTTCGCTTCAGGGCAGGGATCTCAACACTTTCAGTTCTCTCCGTTTCCCTTTGGCTTATCTACTGCTGCCAGTTTTTTCACAAAATGCCTGGCTCCAGCCATTGCCTTTTGCAGACAAAGGAATATTAAAATTTACTCCTACTTAGACCGTCTTTTTCAGGCAGACAGCCAGGAAAAGCTGCTCAAACACATGGGAATTGGAAAGAGCCTACTTACCTCCCTAGGGTACACAATCAACGAAAAGGAATCAAAACAGGTGCCCACCCAAAGGAGAATCTTCCTGGGAGCAAGTCTGGACACAGCATCCCAGATGACATGCCTTACATCACAGAAACAAATTTTCCTGTCAGCCTACTTCTCTCAACTGGCCACCAGGCCCCAGCTTTCTGCAAGAAAAATCCTGCAAGCTCTGGAGTTCATGGCATCTTGCATACTCCTTCCATATGCCAGACTGCATATGTAGAAACTTCAGTAGTACCTAACAAGCCTTTGGTGTCAACACTCTCAAGACCTGGAAACTCTTCTACCTATAATTCCTTTCCTCAGAAAGGAATTACTTTGTTGGGCAACAGCATGCTCCCACAACAAGGGACTGCCTTTCTCTCCACACCCCGCTACCCAGACCCTCACCACAAATGCATCAGACTACGCTTGGGGTGCACACCTGGACAGCAGGTGCATACAGGGCCAATGGAGCCCACAGCAAATCCCCCTGCACATCAGTCAAAAAGAGATGATAGCTGTGCAGCATGCCTTGATAACTTTCAAACCCATTCTCTCTCCAGGGGTTCTCCTGATCAAAACAGACAACACCACTTTCATGTGGTACATCAACGAGCAGGGAGGAACTCACTCCTGCCTTCTATGTAGGCTGGCCATAAACCTTTGGCTCTCAGCCTCTTCCATGCAAGTACATCTGTGACACAATAACGACCAGGCTCTCTCAACTCCCTGGCAGACCAATTAAGCAGAAACCTTTTGGACCCATACGAGTGGCAGCTCAACAGAAGTACCATCTTCCTAATAACTCAGAAATGGAGAACCCCAAAGTTCGACCTCTTTGCCTCCCACACCAACCATTAGCTCAGCAAATTCTCCACCAGGGAGCATCGCTGTATGGCTTGCAAAGTATATGCCCTGTCCTTCCCCCTGGGTCATTCTGTCTATGCCTTTCCTCCCCTACCTCTTATCCCTAAGGAGGAAACGAGGACTATTCTTATAGCTCCAGACTGACCCTGACATCACTGGTACCCTTACTGCGCAGCCTGTCACCGCTGCCTCCATGACATTTTCCAAACATCCTGACCTAGAGGGAAGGGGAATTCATGCATCCCCAATTGCAGACACTCAGTTTGGCAGCTTGGTTTATTCCCTAACCCCAAATCAATCTGCCATCCTCAGTAAACCGGTTCTGGATGTTATCCATGAGGCCAGACACCCTAGCACCTGAAAGTCTTGTGCTTATAAATGGGAAAGATTCTGCACCTGGATCCAGGCTAAGGGGGCCAATACGGCACAGCCCTCCATCCCTCTCATCCTGGATTACTTAGCTGACCTACTACACAGTGGTCTTTCTCCTCTATAAAAAATTCATGCCTCTGTCTGCTCATTTTCCCACTGCGCAGCCCCTTTTCTCACAACCCTTGATCAAACAGTTCCTCAGAGGGGCTAGCAACTTGAGGCTCCCCAGAAGGGCACCAACACCAGTTTGGGACCTTCACTTCGTCTTGGAAAACCTCACCCTGCCTCCTTTCGAATCACTTCTGAAGAGCTAAAATTTCTCTCCTGGAAGATGGCCTTCCTTCTGGCCATCACTTCAGCCAGAAGTCTCTGAGCTGCAAGCACTCATGGCTGTGGGACCCTTCATCATCTTCCATGCAGACTGAGTATCCCTCAGAACTAGCCCATCCTTCATGCCCAAGGTGGTGTCCAATGTGGCTCTCAAACAAATCCATTCATTTGCCCACCTTCTTTCCTAATGCCCAGAACAAGGGGGAAAGGATTCTTCATTCTCTAGATGTGCACAGACGGCTCAGATACTATCTGGACAGGACTAAATCCTTCAGAAAGTCTGATCAATTGCTGGTTAGCTTTGCTACAAGAGCAGAAGGCAAAGCCATCTCCAAGCAAGCCATTTCCAAATGGATAGCACACTGCATCTATTTCTGCTACAAGCAGCATGGTAAGCCTCCCCCCAAGGGGGTCAGGACCCACTCCACCAGAACAACCTCCACCTCTGCAGCTTTCCTCAGCGTAGTCCCCACTTGGTACATCCTGGAAGCTGCCACCTGGACATCTGTTCAAACTTTTACCAATAATTACCACTTGCCTCTCTTCTCCAAATCCAGGGCAGGGATTCCCTCTGCAGTCTTTCAGGGCATCCTAGCCAGCGTCTAACTTCCTTGACTGCCTCCACCCATTTCCTCAGCTTTGGGAATCTACCCAAATGTGAGGACTGCAACAGTGAATGCACTCTAACATCTACATTTATGGTAAGTGTACACAACTGTACTTTCTGTATTTCCCCCCGCCTGCGTTAGTCCTCTCTCAGGTAGTGTAGGTGGTGCAGAGTCGCCTTGTATTACCTTCAGAACTCCATTTTGGCCTGGGCAAAACTACATTAACCGAAGAGAAAAGCAAACAAATCCATTTTAACAATTTTCCACTTAAATACAATATACAGCACATGTATTCTTTGCTATCATCAGGCCAACATCGCAAAAAAAATGATGAATTCCTGCCTTCCTTTAAATCTCACTCCTCTTCCTGAACATTATTATGCATGTATTGTTCCCACAATTTCCATTTACTTCTGTGTAATTTGCTCCTTTCATTTGTAAAGGTCCCCCTTCTAGTTCTTTTGTCACTTTTATAATATTCAGTACCTCAAGTACAGTTGTAGACTTGTAGGTTTATAGGAGGTCACTAGGCTGTTGCCCCCAAGGTCTTTAAAAGCATAGCCATGTTATAATGTTCCCTTGTTGACCAAGTTGTATGGTCTATTTGTAGTGCGAGTCTGATGAGCACCAACTGCCCTTATCCAAGAAGGGGCATAGGTGAACCACCTCCAGGGTAAATTTACGGTCTCTCATCTACTTGTCTAGGTTATGCTTAAATAGGGTTATTGAGGAGCTCTGTTTTCCGTGAGTTGGGAGTTTGTTCCAGAGGAGTGGCAATCTCTGGGAAACATGTCTCCTCCCGCATGTCCTGTTAATGTTGCAGGCTAGGTTAAGATCCCTAGAGCAAGTGAATCTTGTCCCATTTGACTTGGGGATGTGCAGCATTTCCATTGGAGCAGGGTCTGAAACTACTCTGTAGGCCAGGCACAAGTTGCCTGTCAGCAGCCTATAGGATGCAGAGTACAGTGACAGGACCTTCAGTCTCTCCATGTATGTCATGTGTTGAAGGCCCTGAATTTTGTTGGTGAGAAACCTCTGAGGTTTTCTCCAGCTGCTGCAGGTGACTGATGAGGTACATACAAAAGGGAGTGTTGTACTTAGTGGTCTGATGAGGGATGAGTTCAGGGGCATTATAACATCCTTACCTCTGGATCCAAGGCCCTTATTTATGAGATGTGCCACATAGAGAGCCTGCCTTACCCTTGTGGATACATGGTAATCGAAGTTAAGGTTGATATCAACCTGTGTTCTCAAATCTCTCACCTTGGGGTTTTAGCTAAGGGGGGGGGGGTTAATGTAATTTGCAGGCACTTCATCTTGACGAAAGGATAATAATGTATTTGCATTTTGTGCAAGTCCGTGGCTTTGGCACCAGTCATTTCTCTGTGTAAGCCCTTTTTGTAGTATGTCAGCATTGTTGGGGGACTTCGTGATTGCACCCAGTTTGCAGTCATTTGCAAACTTGGTAACCCACAGGCCATCTATTTTCGCCTGGACATCTGAGAAACAGATTCCAAACAGTAGGATGCCCAGCACAGATCTTTGTGGTACACCACTGGTAACTGGTCTGCTGTTAGAGGTGGAATTCCCAACTTTGTATGTGTTCTGTGGGTGAGCCACTTGGCTTTACCCGTCTAGTGACGCGCGTTAATTCCCAGCTGGGGAAGTTTCTCAATGATTCTTGAGTGGGGGATTGTTTCCATTTTCTAGTAATTACTTTTTTGCAGCCCACAGAAATACAATTGATAAGGCTTTACTTCTGTCTAGGCAGTTCAGATCCTGTATCCCAGTTCAAAATAATTTCCTTACAGCTATTTGCTCACCTAATATTTCTGGCAGAGTACTCTACGGAATTTTTTAAAATCTGCCCGTAAATTATACTCCCAAAACCTATGTTGCAAATTACCTCTTTTTTTTTTTTTTCCCTGCATCACACTTCCCAACATTTACTGTCCTACCTGACAAAAAAAAAGCTTTTGAAGTCTGCTTGGGGTATGCAAATACCTATGCAAACACTTCCAAGCAAAGGTCCTTCACCTTCTGATCTTGGTTGTATACTTGGGGGCCATACACATCTTCCCATTGTTTTCTTGGAAATTGCTTTTCCAGTCTCTTTCCAATCTTTTCTAACCTCCTCATATTCTAATAGTTGTGCAGTATTTTATATGCTCTACAAATTATCCCTCTTTAACAGCTGCTTCTGATTTAGATTCAGCTAAAAACTGTACTAGAACAGGTCTTTCACCTAAAATCCGCCTGTCCTTTTTTCTTTGCCTGTACTCTGAAATTGAACCCTGGTAGGGACGCAGTCTAGCCTGTAGTCCAAATATCGTCTTGGCCTCATCACACTCTTGTTACCTTTCTTTCTGCTTAAATTATTTTCTCCCAATATCTTGGTTCCTTTGCCAGGTTTATCCAGTAAATTCCACCCCCTTCTTACCTATTTTCTGTACCCCTACTTCCAGTCATCCCTATTGACAAAATCCGTTCTTGTATTGGCTTAGTTCTTGGAATACTTACTGCTACTTTATAAGTCTGTATGCTAGTGGATGTTCGTGTTTCACTGTTGCAGTCATCACCTGTGGGTTATCCTTGCTGTGGTAGCCCATGGCCGGCCCGAATACCAGAGTCAAAGCTATCTGCGTCAGCTTGTGACTGACATCACCAGTGCTATAAAGCAAGGCAACCGATGCCATTACATCAGTTTTTCCTGCCCTAACTGGTCTTTCTTGCTGTGAAGCCCGTAGTAGAAGCAGTTTGCAAGTGTGCCAGTCGGTCTCTAACAGAGCTCGAATGACAGGCAAAAACATCTAAAGCTAAATACCCCATTGGGGACCCTTTTTTCTTGCCCTAACCAATGTCCGAAAAAGTTAATTGTCTCATCGGTGGAAAGCCGATCACACACTGAGAATTCCATTCTTACTGCGTCACTTGTTTAGGCCCTGACCATGATGTCTCCTGTTGCCGGTTCTGTGCCCTCTTTAATGCGAGAACCATTAGTCATAGAGCTCTTTTGGTAGACTGGTATTTTCGTCTCATCTTCGCATTCCAATTTGGTGTCTGTCAGCCAACCTTACATAGACACTCCATAAAAAAGTAGTGATAAAGATAGAGATAGACCACGCAAGGCAAGCCGTCTGACTGCACTACCGCTAAGCAGGTCGTCTGTTCTCTGGAATTGCCCTTGATGCCCATTGCTATTTCTATGCAGGCGTCTGCAGAGACCCTTTTGGAGTCTGGTATGCCCCAGAAATCTTCATAGTTTTCTGAGCCTTTGGTTTTCTCTGCCTCTGTTGGATCCGGAGCAGCTATGCAGGCACCGGCTTCCAAGTAGACCTTTCACACTGATTCCAGGCAAAAAACATCTTCTCTTCAGACTGCAGTTTCTCTCAGACTGATGGATGCTCTTAGACCTAGAAGCCAGGCCACTCCTAGAAAATCTACTTCTAGCCTCCTGCTCCACCACTGTGGGCCCACATGCTTAAGATTGTGCAGGATCTCATCTCCCTTATCAGAGGTAGTCAGGCCACAACTTCTAAAAGGAAGAGACACCCTTCCCCTGAAACTGAGACCGAGCAGGATTCTGAGGAATCTGATTATTCAGTTTTTGAAGAGGAACAACAATCTTACTGCTTATGAGGATTCTGATGCAGAGGAATCCATTCCTTCTGTCTCCCCACCAGAAGACCTTTCCTTTGGGGAACCCTTCATGCCCTCAGGGAACATTTCCTCTGGGAATCTCAGGATTACCCTCAAGTCTAAGAAAATACTAAGAATTTCTAGACCTGCCCCAGCACAGACCTCTAGCCCCCCCCCCATCTTAGAAGTGGTGGATGGTGTTTTCCATGAATCCAGCTTAGCCCCTGATGCCCTCCCTCCTTCCTCCACTAAACCTGACAGGTATTAGAGTACCGGATTCTCACAAATATCTGTTAAGAAGTCCTGCTGCAGACCCAGCAGTCATTACACAGGGACCTAAAGGGGCTAAGGCTAGTTCTGCAAAGAATCCTATTCCTTCTGACAAGGATTCCAGAGCACTGGACCAGTTTTGAAAAAC
>NC_056743.1:1743361856-1743495405 GCF_019279795.1 Protopterus annectens | reverse complement strand
GAAAGGTGCCTTGTAACATCACCTCAAAAAATCTAGATCCATCAGACCCACAAGGGGGGGGGACTCACACCTTGACACAGCTATGAAGAGGACGTGCTGGAGGGATAGATTCATCACCCAAAGACTCCCTATGCTGTGGAACAAAATCCCGGTACATGTGAGGCAGAGCACCTCGCTGGCCTTGTTCAAGAGAAATCTTGACCAATGGATGGGAGATCGCAGATATACCCCAGGGATTACCTCAGTGTCACTGCTCGACAGAGGCACAGAAAAATAATGGGTATAGTTCCCCATACTAAAGGGGTGGCCTAAGCCACAAAACGATGGGCTAGGCTTGTAAATGCCCTCGGGCAGATAGCCTAGTATGAACCTATGAACCTATGAACCTATGACTGCTCTATAAGATGATGGCTGGCTGCATCAGTATATTGCCTCAACCTTCTGCTCACAGGAGTTGGTTGCTTGTATATAGGTACTTGTGCAGAGGTGGATCTTGGGCCAAAACCTAAGGCCACTCACAAAAAGCTTTTCCAACCTTACTTCCAGCCTAGGCCTACCGGCTCCCACTCTCAGGCCTAGCAATAAGACCTAGTGAGGGTGACTGAGGATTTGATTGGTCATATTCAGATGCTGCCTCTCTCTCCTCCTGAAACTTCTCCAGGTAAGAGGGATACCCCACCACAGGAATTTACTGACTGGTTTTGACTGTGATCATAAATCCTCAATTGAGGAGGGTGCATCTATTTCTTCCTATAGAGATTCTGACTCTGAGAAACCTGCCTCAGTAGCCCCCCCCCCCCCGAAGAAATTTTCCTTTGGGGAAACATTGCATACCCAGAGGGAAAGCTCAGGACTCCCCCAAATCCAAGAAGAGGTTTAGGGAATTCCTTAATCTCCCAGAGCATAAACCCTTTTTCTTCATCTTAAAGGCAGTAGACAGCGTGTTCCTCTATTCTTTACAATTAAGACGGTCTTCCCCCTGCCCCTCTAAATCCTGACCTGTTTTACAGGGTTCTAGCGTTTCCCAAAATCTTTGCCCACAGACAAAGGAGAGCCTTAGGTTGGAAAGAGTCTGCACCTCTGCTACCTTCATAAGGACTTTAAACTACCAATTTCATATGGTGAAGTACCAGGAAATTATTATTGACCAGATGAAACTGAGGGGAATGAAAATAAGGCCCTCTTAAAGGAGTTACTGTATTTATGTAACTCTGCTCTCGGGTGACTTAAACGCACTCCACTGCAGCTATGATGCTTTGGGAGCCTGCAACTGGGCAGTAGCTACAGGATCAGTCATTAGAAGACTTGCGTGGGTGAGAGGAGCACTCCCTTCTGAACATCTCAAATGCAATCTTCTGGATGCCCCCTTAGACAAAGACTTTCTCTTTGGTCTTAAGGCTGAGACCCTCCTCAAGAAAATGGAGGATAAGGCTTAGACCATGCAAACGTTCAAGGGCTTCCTATAGGGCCAATCTCCTCATTTCAGCTGGAGTTGCCATAACAAACAGTCCTTTCCAGCCCCCCCCCCCCCCACCCCAGTTTAAGCCTAAGCAAAGCAGACCTTGTAGGGAAAGGAGCCAAAGACTGCATCAGCAGCCTAGATTGTGGTAAGCTGACACTAATAGTCCAGGGTGGAATCATGACTCTTTCATGGCACCCACCCCCCCCCAGACTGAGTTGAGACTGTCCGTGTTCCACAAGAACAGGACTCATCGGGAATCTATGGGTGCTAAACTTCATTCAAAGAGGTTAAAAACTCAAGTTCAAATAACCCTTGAATATCCTCAGGCTTCCCAGATATTCCTCCAAACCAAAAGACATAGGCCTTAAAACAAGTAGTGCTTCTGTCTGCTCAAGGCTTTGTGGGACATGTGCCAAAATCTTTACAAGGAAAAAGTTTTTACTGTAGACTTTTCCGAGTTTCCAGAAAATAATGTACCTGGAGGCCAATTCTAGACCTGCTGTGGCTCAGCTAATTCTTACAGGTCCCAAAATTCAAAATGCTAACTTTACAAAAGCTTTTCCCCATGATTTCCCGCAATGTCTACATGGAACCTTAGATGTAAGGAAATGCATACCTCCGTATCCCCATAGAGGAATCGCACAGAAGCTTCTTGCAATTCAGAGCAAGTTTGAGACATTATCCGTTATCTGCTCTGCCCTTTGGTTTGTCTGCTGCACCCAGGATCTTCACAAAATATTTAGCCCTGCTGAATGTCTTCTGCAGGACAGAGGGAATTCAGATTTACCCTTACTTAGATTGCCTCATTCAGACAGCAAGCCTAGAAAAACTCAAAGCGGGCTTGCTTTATACTCAAAACTTACTAACCTCTATACTGTTAACCAGCAATACTCAAAAATCTCAAACCTGACTGAGGATTTTGTTTCTAGGAGGCTTACTGGACTTTGCTCTTCAGAAGGCTCTTCCTCCAGGCAAGGTTACCTTCCTAACTGTCTACTTCAAAAAGTTCTTGAATTTGAGTCCCTTATTTTCTTTGCCTATGGATAGAATATAAAGCAAATAAAGCAGAAAAGGGACACCCCTGCTTGGTTCCTCAGTTCAGATGCAACTTATAACAAAACTCTAGGTTTCTAACTTCTCTTATGCATATTGCATGAAAAATGTTAAGTGTTTTGTGCTTATTGTGGCTTTGTTGGAATGTGGGTATTTCTTTGTTGTATGCATTGACTCTGATTTTTTTTTTCTTGCAGAGGTGCAAAACAGGATGTTGATGATGAATACAGTTCATCTCAGACTGTCCCTCAGGGTTTGCAGTCATACTATGCTGTGGCCCATGCAGTCACAGAGAGGGTGGAGAAACAGTCCTCATTGTTAATCAATGGAATGCTGAAACAGTATCAGGTATGTATCAAGCTTGTGTGTATGTATGTATTTGTTTTACTTTGAGAAGATTGGTTTCATGAAAAAAAAAATTAACGTAATGCAGGTTGCTTACACTTGTGGCATGAAAGGCAGTAATGCTGGAGATGAAGAGCAGCCCTTTTGTTTTCCTTAGATTTTTATGTTGAATCCATAACCAGCTTGTTTATGTTATCACTAGCCTTCCTTTAAGGACGTTGCAGACCCTTGCTTGTTTTTTCCTTTGGCTTGATCTTGCTGTGTTTTTTTTTTTCATTTGCATACGTATATGTATACTTTATTGCATGCTGTTCTTAATGCTGTTACAGCAGACACAGTACTTGTTACAGGCCTTGTGTTGTAATGGTTCGGCAACTGTTTTTCTCCCAGATACTTGAGGATCACCGGACCAAATGTGTCAGTGTATCTTGCCGTCCTCTTCCCCCCATCTATTTATTTCTCCATAATTTGTGGCAGACTGAAACAATTTAGTATCCTTGAATATTTTTTTCTTGCCAAAATATAATCTGCATGGAACGCCATGATTATGCTTCAAATTCAGAGAAAAAGATACACTCTTGATGTAAGAAAGGTACTCAAAATATAAGCATTTGTCATCATTGTTAAGCTTTATTCTTCCTGTTGTATAGTGTCTGTTCATTCTGTCAAGTACAGAACCACAGAGAAACTAAACTGCTTTTTAAGTTGTTAAACACTTCTGTCTGTCTCACTGACACACATGGTGGCAAAGTCTAAAAGCTTTTAAAGCCATGTGTTCCTCAGAGGTACCACAAACTGAGGGGACAGAAGTGTTGTACAGCTTTCACTTGTTTTCCTGTAATTGGTAGAGTTTGTGGAGAAGATAAAGCTCCATGCACTTAATAGAATTATGATGGGACTCTGATTGTAACCAACTTGTATGTGTTCTCAACATGGTCATCAGGACTTGCCTGTCGAGCTTCAACCTGCTGTTGAGGTGAATTTCTTAATGTCTGCGTCTCATACTTATTGACTTGGTTATGATTGAAGACCCAGTCATCTGTGTCAGTACCTTTTTTAGGTAAAACTCAGTGATGGTGCTTATTGTTTTAGCCATCATTAGAAGAAATGACAGGGTATATCCACATAAGTAAAAACAGAAGTTAAGTTTTTCTCAAGTCCATGTGGGAAGAATCAAAATTTTCCTTTTTGTTTGTACTTGGGTCAGCTGTACCTGGTTTGCAGAGTTCTTTCTAGGTGTTTAGTCACCCATTGCTGTAATCCTTCATTCGCAAAGTGTGGCATATGTCTGACCCAGAAATTTAGACTCTTGCACAGTAGTCTTGATTCAGGTCTATTGGCAACCCAATGCAAATCTTTTGGACAATGGGTGCTTATGGGTTTACTCAATTTAATACAGTTAAAGTGATTAGACTAGCACTAGCCCTTTAGCTGTTTTTCATTCACCTTTTTCTGTACAGCATACCTTAGAGATGACATTTTCAACCCCCGATGTTCTTCATGTTTCACTGTTGCAGTCATCACATTTGGGTTATCCCTGCTAAGGGTAGCCCTCGGCCGGCCTGAATACCAGAGGCTTAGTATTTCTGCGTCAGTTGCTGTCACTTCAGGACTGATGTTAGGTTGTCAGTAGTATAAAGTAAGGCAGCCAACACCATTACATCAGTCTTTCTTGCCACAGAGCCTGAAGCAGAAGCAGTTCGCACGAGTGCTGGTCGGCCGCTACCTGAGTTTTGGCTTCCGAATTGAAGTTGAAGTCTTCTAAAGATAAGTACCCCATTGGGGATCCTTTTTTCTTGCACTAACCAATGTCAGAAAAAGTTAACAATTGTCTCGCCTGTGGAAAGCAAATACCACACCGAGACTTTCATTCTTACTGTCACTTGCTTAGGCCCACACCACGATGACCCCCGCTGTCGCTTTTGTGCTTTGTTCAACGCCAGAACTTTGTCATCGGGCCTTTATTGTAGCTAGATATTTTCGCCTACAGTCCTTGAATTTTGATATGGCTTCGGTAAGCCATCCGACAGTAGATCTTCCAAAAAAATACATAAGGATAAAGTCAGACCGTACAAGTCCAAACCTATCGATGACACTTCTGTTAAGCTAGTCGTCAGTTCTCCAGTCCTCAGTATGGCATTTTTGCAGCCCCTGATGCCCACTTCTCTGGATTCGTAGGCTGCTACCGAGACCCTTTCGGAGTCCGGTATGTCACAAAACTCCAACTAAGAATCTTGCTGTTGTCTCTCCCTTGGATGGGTCCGGAGCCGTTGAACAGGCACCAGCTGCCAAGGAAGTACTTCACACTACCGATTCTCGACACAGACTTCCTTCGCGTCTACTGTTCTTCGAAAACTACAGTGCTTCTAAGGCCCAGAGTACGAACCACACCCAAGAAACTGACCCAGTCTCAGGCACCTGCTTCCTTGCCTCGGTCTCAGTTGCTTAAAATGGCAGAAGACTTCTCATGCTGATCAGGGGAAGCCAAGCTACCCTTTCCAAAAGAAAGATATCTGTCCCCAGTAGTTGTCTGAACACGAGTCTGATGACTCTGATGCATCTGAATATGAAGACATGCAACCCCTCTCGGCTTCAGAGAATTCTGATGCAGAGGACTCCATTCCTTCAGCCCCCCCCCCCCCAATGACTTTTCCTTTGGGGAAACCCTTCATACCTTGAGGGAGCATTTCCAGTGGGAATGTCAGGACTACCCTCAGTCTAAAAAGAGACTCTGAGAATTCTTAGATCTTCCACAGCACAGACCCCTGGCCATTTCCCCAGTCCTGGATGTTGGGGACGATGTTTTCCTGGAATCCAGTTTGACACCTGACACCCTCCCTCCTGCACCCAGAAAACCTGAAGGGTATTAGAGTCCCTGACTCGCACAGATTTCTTTTTAAAAATCCTACTGCTGACCCTGAGGTAATTTCTCAAGGGACTAAAGGAATTAAATCACTCTTGAAAAATCTCACCCCCCCCTCAGATAGGGATTCCCGAGCACTAGACAGATGGGGTAAAAAAGTATGCACCTCTGCTACTCTTGCTATCAGAGCACTAAATTGCCAGTTCCGTATGCTAAAATTTCAGCAACATACCCTGGAACTCCTCAAATAAAAAGTGTCTTCCTTTCCTGCTTGTGCAGAATCTAAAGAGTTACAAGAGTTAATGCATTCTACAAGTCAAGTAAGTAAACGCACTTTGCACTGTGGTTTTGATGCCCTAGAAGCTTCTTGCAGGGCAACAGTCACCGGTTCATCCTTAGAAGGCATGCATGGCTTAAGCAACAGGCCTTGCCCAGACCATGTTAAATCTAAATTTGTTGGATGCACCTTTGCACAAAGACAACTTATTTGGCACTAAGGCAGAGGAGGTCTTAAAGATAGAAGAAAAAGCTAAAGCTATGCAGACAGTTAAGGATTTCTTACAGGTTCAGCCACCCAGGCTCAGCAGGTATTGCCCCTCCAAGCACTGGTCCTTTCCTGCTCCCACCAGGTCAGTTCAGCCCAGACCCCCTGGAAGCAGACACCCTAGACAGCAGCCACAGGGAATGCAGAGATCAAAACAGTGGATTTCCTTCACTTCAAAAACAGGGAGTTCTAAGCCACCCCTTCATGGTAAGAGCTCACAATGACTCTCCTCCCCCACCCCTCCCTCTGTCCACCTTCATTTACCCCTAGGAGGAAAACTCTCCTTTCACGCAAGAACCTGGGCCACCATTACCAACGACCGCTGGGTCCTCAACATAGTGTCCCAGGGATACAGATTTTCTTTCCACACCCTTCCAACTCCAAAAGGGTTCCCAGATCTAACTCCAAACCAGTGGGCAGAGGCGCAAAAGTAAGTCCTTTCCCTGCTCTCTCTGAGAGCAATAGAGCATGTTTATGCAGAACAGAAAGGCCAAGGTTTCTACTCCAGACTTTTTCTGGTACACAGAAAAGAGAGCACCTGGTGCTCTATCCTCTATCCATTCTAAATACCTTCCTGGTGATGCCAAAATGCTCACCAAGGATGCTTGGCTAGCCACCCTAGACCTAAAAGAGGCCTACCTCCACATTCCTATCAGGGAATCATGCAGGAAATATCTCAGTTTCAGGGCAGGATCTCTGTGCTTCCATTTGGCGTTTTACTGCTCCCAGAGTTTTCACAAAATGTCTGGCTCCAGCCATTGCCTTTTGCAGACAAAGGAATATCCAAATTTACCCATACTTAGACAACTGCCCAATTCAGACAGGAAAAGCTGCTCAAGCACCTGGCCTTTGTAAAGTCCCTACTGACCTCCCTTGGGTACACAGTCAGTGAAAAGAAATCCAAACAAGTACCCAACCAAAGGATTATATTCCTGGGAGCAAGGCTGGACAAAGCATCCCAGATGGCATTCCTTACACCAGAAATGCAAACTTAACCTGACAGCCTACTTCTCTCAACTAGCCACCAGACCCCAGTTATCTGCATGGAAAATCCTGCAAACTCTGGGGTCCATGGCATCTTGCATTCTACTTATTCCATATGCCAGACTGCATATGAGGAAACTTCAATGGTACCTAAAAAGCTTTTGGTGTCAACACTTGCAAGACCTGGAAACTTATACCCATGATACCTTGCCTCAGAAAAGATTTTCTTTGGTAGACAGCAGCATGCTCCCACAACAAGGGACTACCTTTCTCACCACCCCCGCCACTCAGACCCCCACCACAGATGCATCAGACTATGCCTGGGGTGCACACCTGGATGGGCAGGTGTATACAGGGCCAGTGGAGCCCACAGCAAATCCATCTGCACATCAACCAAAAAGAGATGTTGGCTGTCCAGCACGCCTTGACAACTTTCAAGCCCCTTCTCTCCCCAGGGGGCACTCTTGATCAAAACAGACACCACCACTGTGATGTGGTATGTCAACAAGCAGGGAGGGACTCACTCCTGCCCTCTGTGCAGGCTGGCCATGACGCTTTGACACAGTCTCTGCCATGCAACTCCACCTGTTAGCACAATTCCTGCCAGGTTCTCTTAACTCTCTGGCAGACCACTTAAGCAGAAATCTTCTGGATCCACACAAGTGGCAGCTAGACAAAAGAACCTTCACCCTAATAACTCAGAAGTGGGGCATTCCGAAGGTCGACCTCTTTGCCTCCCACACCAACCGTCAGCTCAGCAAGTTCTGCACCAGGGCGCGTCACTGCATGGCTTGAAAAGTGGATGCCTTGTCCTTCCCCTGGGTCAGTCTATCGGTCTGTAAATTTCCTCCACTACCTCTCATCCCCAGGGTACTGCTCATAATAAGGGAGGAAAAACCAAGGACAATTCTTATTGCTCCAGACTGGCCTCGCCAGCACTGGTATCCATTGCTGCGCAGCCTGTCCCCACTGCCACCATGGCATCTCACTCAGACCCCAACCCTCCTGAACCAGAGGGAAGGAGAATTCATGCATCCCCAGTTGCAGACCCTCAATTTGCAGCTTGGCTTATTCCCTAACCACCGATCAATCTGCCAACCTCAATAAGCAGATTCTAGATGTACGTGAGGACAGACGCCCTAGCACTAGAAAGTCTTATGTTGACAAGTGGAAAAGGTTCTGCACCTGGATTCAGGCTAGGGGAGCCAATACGGCACAGCCCTTCCTCCGTCTCATCATGGATTACTTACCTGACCTGCTACACAGTGGTCTCTTTTCCTTTATTAAAATTTATGCCTGTGCTATCTCTGCTCATTTCCCCACTGAGGAGCCCCTTTTCTCACACCCTGTGATCAAACAATTCCCAAGTGGGGCTAGCACCTTGAGGCCTCCCAGAAGAGTACCTACCCCAGCTTGGGACCTTAACTTTGTGTTGGAAAAGCTCACCCTGCCCCCCTTCGAACCAGCCTCTTTATCAGAGTTAAAATTTCTCCTGGAAGACCGCTTTCCTCCTGGCCATCACTTCAGCCAGAAAAGGGTGTCTGAGCTACAAGCACTCATGGCTGTGGAGCCCTTCATCTTCCATGCTGACAGTTTCCCTCTGGTCTAACCCATCCTTCATGCCCAAAGTGGTGTCCAGTGTGGCTCTCAACCAATCCATTCATTTGTCCACCTTTATCCCTAACCCACAGAACAAGGGGGAAAGGATCCTGCACTGTCTAGATGTGCACAGACAGCTCAGATTCTATCTAGACAGGACTAAATCCTTCCGAAAGTCTGATCAGTTGCTGGTTAGGTTTGCTGCAGGGGTAGAGGGCAAAGCCATCTCCAAACAGTTTCCAAATGGATAGCACACTGCATCCATTTCTGTTGCAAGCAACACAGAATGCCTCCCCCTATGGGGGTCAGGGCTCACTCCACCAGAACAGCCTCAGAGGAGTCCCCACCAGGGACATCCTGGAGGCTGCCACCTGGATATCTGTTCACACTTACACCAAACATTACCACCTGCCTATGTTCTCCATATCCAGGGCAGGATTTGCCTCTGCAATATTGCAGGCCATCCTAGCCAGCCCCTAGTCTCCTTGACCACCTCCATCCTTTTCCTCAGCTTTGGGAATCAACCCAGATGTGATGACTGTTGTGTACACTTACTATAAATGTAGATGTTCAAGTGTATTCACTGTTGCAGTCGTGGTTTCCTTCCCTCCATCCCCCTCTTCTTTCTTCTCTCTCCTTACAAGGGACATTTTGTTATTTACGTTCTACTGGTGGGGTTCTTTCACCAGAATCTGGCTCCCACTTGGGGGCTCCTGACAGGGCAAGAAAATCTGATGTAATGGCATCAGCTGCCTTTCTTTATACTACTTGACGACCTGAAGTCAGTCCTGAAGAGACAGCAACCAACACAGATACTAAGTCTCTGTTATTCGGGCCGGGTGAGGGCTAACCTGGCAGGGATAACCCAAATGTGATGACTGCAACAGTGAATACACTCCAACATCTGCATTTATGGTAAGTGTACACAACTGTACTTTCAGTCAGTGGCAGTGTTTTTTAGGTGCTCTACCCACCATCTCAGTTTTGTCAGCCATCGGCTGTGAGAAACGTGGTCTTGTGGCTTAATTCCTGTACATCCCTATATCACCGTACACGAGGAGGAGGAGGATTTTCATGTTTCACTGTTGCAGTCATCACACTTGGGTTATCTGCCAGCAGGTAGCCCTCAGCCAGCCTGAATACCAGAGTCTTCGGATTTCTGTGTCGGATGCTGTTGCTTCTTCACTGATGTCAGGTCGTCAGGGGTATAAAACATGCAGCGCCATTACATCAGTCTTTTTTGCCATGCAGTGCCCGAAGCAGAAGCAGTTTGCAAGTGCTGGTAGGCTGTCTCCTGAAACATTCGTTTTCGAGTTTCAGACCTGAAGTCTTCAAAAAGATAAGTACCCCATTGGGGATACTTTTTCGTGCTCCAACCGATATCAGTAAAACTTAATTGTCTTGCCTGTGGAAAGCAAATACCTCAGAGATTTTCATTATTACTGCATCCCCTGTTTAGGCCCAGACCACTACGTCCCTCGCTGTCGGTTTTGTGCCTTGTTCAACGCCTGAACTGTTCATCAGCAGGCCATTTTTGCAGCCAATTACTTTCGTACTCTATGTACTTGAAATGGCTTTGTTAAGCCATCCGACTACCGATCTTCCGAAAAAGTAAGGATAGAGACAGACCGCATAGGTCCAAAACTGGCGACGATGCTTCCGTTAAGCTAGTCGCCAGTCCGCCGGTACTCAGTGAGGCATTGTGCAGCCCCTGATACCTGCTACTTCGGATTTGCAGGCCTCTACTGAAACCCATTCGGAGTCCGGTATGCCGCGAGATGCTTCGACTATGGAACCTGTGGATGTCTCTACCTTGGATGAGTCCGGAACCATTGTGCAGGCACCAGCTTCTGAAGGTGTATTCATGCCTACAGACATTCATATTAAACCAACACCATCTTTTCCATCCAGAAGTTCCGAATTCCTCAGGCCAAAAACTAGCACTGTACCTAGCAAACAGACTACCAAACCGCAGGCTCAGGCCCATATGCCTCAAAAACAAATGCTTAGAATTGCTGAAGACTTTATTACCTTAATTAGGGGAAGCCAGCCTTCCCCCTCCAAGAGACCTAGAACTGATTTTTTTTTCTTATTTTTCTGTTCAGGAATATGATATTTCTGCTCCTTCTTATTACTGGATTTGCCCTTATATACTTATGAGGATTCTGATGCAGAGGATTCCATTCCATCTGTTTCCCCTCCAGAAGATTTTTCTTTCGGTGAAACCTTGCATACTCTTAGGGAGCATTTCCGCTGGGAAAGCCAGGATTACTCTTGAGTCCAAACAGAGACTTGGGGAATTCTTACTCCTGCCTCAACACAGGCCCTTTAGCTATCCCTCCTGTTCTGGACATTGTAGATGATGCTTTTTTGGAGTCTAGCCGTACCCCAGACACTTTGCCTCCAGCTCCCAGAAAACCTGACTGGTACTACAGAGTACCTGACTCTCAAGTTCCTCTTCAAGAATCCTTCTGCGGATCCAGAGACCATTTCCCAAGGACCAAAAGGCATTAAGGCTACTGCTGCCAAAAAGCCTACCCCTTTTGATAGATATTCTAGAGCCTTAGACAGATGCGATAAGAAGGTATACTTCTAGTACTTTGGCCATTAGGGCTTTAAATTGCCAGTTTCATATGTTAAAGTATCTGCAGCATATTATGGGACTACTTAAACAGAAAATGATGTTGATTCCTGACTGTGCTGAATGAACACACAGAATTGCAAGATTTAATGCATTCTGCAGAACAAGTTGGTAAGCATACTTTGCAATGTGGTTTTGACGCTTTAGAAGCATCTTGTAGGGCTGCTGTCACTGGGTCTGTAATTAGAAGGTATGCCTGGCTTATGGAACAAAACTTGCCAGATCATGTTGAAGCTAAATTACTGGATGCTCCCTTAAACCAGGACCGCCTTTTTGGCAACATAGCAGAAGTCCTCAAAAGGATGGAGGAAAAAGCTAAATCTATGCAAACTGTTAAAGTTTTCCTACAAGTACAGCCTCCCAGATTCAGTAGGCATTGGCCTTCAAAGAATTGGTCCTTTCCAGTCCCTTCCAGGCCTTCTCAGTCCAAACCCAGGAACAGCAGACCTCCTAGGCTACAGTCTCAGACTATGCGTAGATCTAAGCAGTGGGGTGCTCCCACTTCCAAAGCAGGATGTGGTAAGCTGCCCCACTATGGAAAAATGGCACAATGACTTGGCCTTAACCCTTCCAAGCCCTGCTCAACTACCTGCTCCCTTAGGAGGAAAGCTTGCCTGCATGCAAAAAACTGGGAGCTTATTACCCAGGACAAATGGGTTTTGAACATAGTTACCCAAGGATACAGATTCCACTTCTACACACTACCAGCCCCAAATGGTTGGCCAGACCTACCCCGAAATCAATGGGTGGAGGCTCAACAGCAGTTTCTCTCTTCTCAGTAACAGACTATTTAACCCATCCCAGCAGTACAAAGGGGACAAGGTTTTTATTCGACTCTTTCTGATACCCAGAAAAGACAATTCCTGGTATCCTATCCTGGACCTCTCTATTCTCAACACCTTTCTGGTGGTTCCAAAATTCAGAATGCTAACTCTTCAACAGCTTCTTCCTATGCTAGCCAAGGATGCCTGGCTGGCAACCCTAGACTTGAAGCTTAACTGCACATTCCAATAAGAGGTTCCTGCCGACAGTACCTAAGTTTCAGGGCGAGCTCCGTGCACTTTCAGTTCTCTGCACTTCCCTTGGGCTTATCTACTCCGCCCAGGGTGTTCACACAGTGTCTAGCTCCAGCCATTGCATTTTGCAGGCAGAGAAATATTCAAATTTACCCATACTTGGATGATTCTGATTCAGACAGAAAGCCAGGACTTGCTATTACAACACCTGGCATTCGTAAAGAAACTTATAACCTCACTGGGGTACACCATCAAAGAAAAGAAATCTTGGTGCCCTGCCAACAGATTGTATTCCTAGGAGCAAGCTGGAACACAACTTCCCAGATGGCATTCCTCACTCCAGAGAAACGAGTCTATTTAACATCCTACTTCAAACTGTTGGCCACAAAACCCAAGCTGTCTGCAAGGAAAATACTGCAAGCTCTGGGGTTCATGGCCTCTTGCATTCTACTAATTCCATATGCAAGACTGCATATGAGGAAACTCCAGTGGTATCTAAAAAGCCTATGGTGTCAACATTCTCAGGACCTGGAAACTATTTCTATCATTCCTTGTATGAAGACAGAATTCCTTTGGTGGGCAGAGGCCTGCTACCACCACAAGGGGCTCCCTTTCACTCCACCCATGGCAGGGCAGTGCATTCAGGGCAAATGGAACCTGAAACTGATGCAACTGCATATCAATCAAAAAGAAATGTTAGCTGTACAAAATGCTCTAACAGCCTTCAAAGACCATATTCTTCCAGGACAACTTTTGGTAAAGACAGACAACACCACAGTTATGTGGTACATAAACAAGAAGGGAGGAACCCTCTCTGCAGACTAGCCATGGCTCTGTGGAACACAGCCTTGAGCTACCAAGTACGCCTATAAGCACAATTCCTGCCAGGCAAACTAAATTCACTGGCAGACTTAAGCAGAAATCTCATAGACCCACACGAGTGGAAACGAACTCAAAATATTCAACCTTGTGAACAAATGGGAGACTCCAGAGGTAGACCTGTTTGCCTCCCCTCAGAACTACCAATTGAACAAATTCTGCACAAGAACTCCCCACAGTCAAGCTTGGAAAGTGGATGCCATGTCCTTTACCTGGGAAAGCCTCTTGATTTATGCCTTCCCCCTCTGCCTCTCCTCTCAAGTTCTACTAAAGATCAAACAGGACAAGCCAAGGACAATACTGATTGCACCAGACTGGCCACATCAGCAGTGGTACCCTCTCCTGCACAGTATGTCACTGCTGCAACCATGGCACCTGCCTCAGACCCCTTCCCTGCTGTCCCAGCAGGCAGGCCAGATTCTGCACCCTCTGCTTCAAACCCTGAACATTGCAGCCTGGCTAATTCCTTGAGCTCTCCTCTAGCATCTCTCAGTAAGCAGGTGTGGGATGTCATTCTGGAGGCAAGGAGGCCTATTACTAGAAAATCCTATACTGAAAAGTGGAGAAGATACTGTTCCTGGAGCCAGGCTCAGGGGATGGGCACAACGGTGCCCAGCTTGCCTTATATTTTACAGTACTTAACAGAAATACTCCACAAGGGCCTATCCTTCTCCAATTAAAATTCATGCCTCTCTCATTTCAGCACATTACAATACTGAGCCACCCCTCTTCTCTCACCCCTTGCTAAAACAATTTCTTAGAGGGGCCAAAAATTTAAGACCCCACAGGAGAGCTCCCACTCCAGCCTGGGACCTTAACTTTGTATTGGAAACCCCCCCCCCCCCCCCCCTTTGAGCCAGCTGCTACAGCAGAGTCGAAATTCATTTTTTGGAAAAAGCCTTCCTTCTAGCCATCACTTCAGCAAGACGAGTGTCTGAATTACAGGCCCTCATGGCAGTGGAACCCTTAATTATCTTCCATGCTGACAAGGTTTCCCTCAGGACTCATCCTTCTTTTATGCCCAAGGTGGTGTCTAGTGTGCCCCTAAATCAGTCCATTCATTTGCCTACTTTTTTCCCTAATCCACAAAACAAAGAGGAATGAATACTGCACTCTCTGGACGTGCACAGGCAACTAAGATTCTATTTGGACAGGACTAAGCCTCTCAGAAAATCTGATCAGCTGCTAGTTGGCTTTGCTGCAGGGGCAGAGGGGAAGGCTATTTCAAAGCAAACTATTTCCAAATGGATAGCCCATTGCATTCATTTCTGCTACAAGCACCATGGAAAACCTACCCCACAGGGGAATAAGATCACATTCCACCAGGGCTGCATCTACCTCTATGGCATTTCTCAGAGGAGTCCCTACCAGGGACATCCTAGAAGCTGCTACCTGGAGCTCTGTACATACATTCACCAAGCATTACCACATGTCTAGCTTTAATAAATCCAGAGCTGGATTTGCCACTGCAGTCTTGCAGGGCTTAATAGCTGGCCCTAATGCTCTTTAACTTCCTCCTCCCTTCCTTAGCTTTGGGAATCAACCCAAATGTGATGACTGCAATAGTGAAACACGAAGAACATAGTACAGTTGTGTACACTTACCATAAATGTAGATGTTGGAGTGTATTCACCGTTGCAGTCCTGGTTACCCTCCCTCTAGCCCCCTGACTTCTCTTGGCTCTACCTTTCCTTCTTGTTGGTATATTTATTTTTTCTTGTGTATTTGCTAATTGATGGCAGTGTGTACCATACCATATAATTGCTTCCTATTGTGGGGGCACCTGACACCTGGGGCAAGAAAAACTGATGTAATGGCATCTGCTGCATGTTTTTTTACGACCTGACGTCAGGGAAGAAGCGACAGCATCCGAAGATTCTGGTATTCAGGCCGGCTGAGGGGCTACCTGCAGGCAGATAATCCAAATGTGATGACTGCAACAGTGAATACACTTCATGTACATTTATGGTAAGTGTATACAACTGTACTTTCCTGGTCTTAGGAGAGCCCTTTGGCAGCTATAGTGCTGGTAACAGACAACCTTAGTGGAGAGCCATCTGGTGTAGGGTTAGTAATACTTGCAGCCACAGGAGGTGCTTTTTTCTTCACTGACGTAATGACCCGAGTCCTATGCTTATGGCATGTGCCACTGAAGATGGGTAAACTGGTCCGCTAAATTTTGCATATTACCTTGAATGTTCTATTTTGCTGTAGTATTTAAGCACTTCTTGATGTGGCCACATGCATATTATCTATACTGCTGTCACACTGTTCTCTTTGCTTCACTAGGACTTTGTGCAGTGACTGGTTGGGCTGCTTTCTTACCCCTGAGATAGATGAGCAATTATTGACCAGTGGATTCTTCCTGTTCCTTTGCTAGTTAAATTTGGATCATCTGGATCAAAGTAAGGACTTCATCCTTGCATCAAAGCTGGACACCATGTTGTAGTGACCTCCTTGTACATTTTCCTTGCAGCAGTGTCTCTTTAAAGAAGGCTGGGTGTCAATAACGTGCTGAGAGGCCTCAAAGCCATGTCTGTGTAGTGATTATCGTGTTTCACTGTTGCAGTCATTACTCTTGGGTTATCCTGCTGGCAGGCTACCCGCAGTCGGCCAGAATTCCAAAGTCTAGGTCCGGCGTCTGTTGCTGTCGCCTCTTCCCTGACGTCAGTGCACCAGGGGTATAAAAGATGCAGACGATGCCATTTTCTTCAGTCTTTCTTGCTGCGCAGTGCCTGAAGCAAAAGCAGTTTGCAAGTGCCGGTCGGCAGACTCCTGAAATTTTCACAGACTAATTTCAGATCCGAAATCTTCATTAAAGCTAAGTACCCCGTTGGGGAAACTTTTTTCTTGCTCCAGACCGATGTCAGAAAAAGTTAACAATTGTATTTCTTGTGGGAAGCAAATACCTCATAAGGATTATCATTCTTACTGTATTCCTTGCCTAGTCCCTGATCATAACATTGCTAGCTGTCTGTTTTGTGCTAGATTCAACAAATGCACTATTAAGCGTCGGTTTGATTTTGCTTATTACTTTGGCTGAAAATTCAATTACATAATGCCGTCGGAACAGCCGCCGACCAGAGTTTCTAAAAAACACAAGGAAAAAGAGAAAGACAGGCATCCGAGATCCAAAACCGATGAGGCTTCCGCTAAGCCAGTCGCCGGTTCTCAGTGAGGCACTTTCGCAGCCCCTGACACCTGCTACCTCAGAGCCACAGGCCGCTGACTACTCCCACGTGGAGCCAGCTAGGCCTCTGGATACTCAAGGTATTGGACACTCTGAAATCATTCCCTCAGATGGGTCCGGAGCCGCTGAGCAGGCATTGGCTTCTGAGGGTGTTTTCAGACCTATACAGCTATATGTAAAGCCTACTTCAGCTTCAAAAGCAAAGACTACAGCAGCTTTAAAGACAAAGAAATAAGTACAGCATTCTCCAGGACAGATTTCCATGCCTAAGGAATAGATGCTCAAAATGGCCGAAGACCTTATTACCTTGATCAGGGGTTCCCATCCCCCTCCCGACAAGAGGCCCAGGCAAGAGACAGACTCTGACTCTTCAGATCAGGTTTCCATTTCCTCTGACTCCTCTTCTGTACAGGAATATTCTCTTCCTCCCTATGAGGATTCTGATGCTGAAGAATCCATTCCTTCAGCCTTTCCACCTGAGGATTATTCTTTTGGGGAAACCCTGCATACCATGAGGGAGCACTTCCACTGGGAGAGCCAAGATTACTCAGAATTAAAGAAAAGGTTTAGAGATTTTCTTTTACTTCCTCAGCACAGAAATGTGTTTTCAGAGTCCAGCCTTCCTCCAGACTCCTTACCTCCAGCTCCTGTTAAACAAGACAGATACTACAGGGTTCCTGATTCACATAAATTTCTTTATAAAAACCCTGCTGCTGACCCTGAAACTATTTCTCAAGGTCCCAAGGTGGTTAAGGCCACTACTGCAAAAAACCCTGTCCCTTCTGACAGGGATTCAAGGGCACTAGACAGATGGGGGGAAAAAGGTTTACACTTCTGCTGCTTTGGCTGTGAGGGCTTTAAATTGTCAATTTCATATGATTAAATATTAGCAATACTTAATGTCACTGTTAAAACAGAAAATGTTGAATAATTCTGATTTGTACAGAAAATAAGGAAATACAGGATTTGTTGCATGCAACTGAACAAGTGGGAAAGCATACATCGCAATGTGGTTTTGATTCTCTGGAGGCCTCCTGCAGGGCCACAGTTACGGGTTCTGTCATTAGGAGACATGCTTGGTTAAAGGAACAAAATCTGCCTGATCATGTTAAAACAAAATTATTAGATGCTCCATTACAGCATGATACTTTATTTGGTGTTAAAGCAGAGGAGGTTTTGAAGAAAATGGAGGACAAAGCGAAATCTATGCAAACAGTAAAGGATTTCTTACAGGTTCGGCTACCAAAATTTTGCAGGAACTGGCCTACAAAGAATTGGTCCTTTCCAGTGTCGGACAGGCCACAAAGAAGCAGATACAGACGTCCCAGAGGCAGATCCCTGCCCCAGGGCTCATACAGGCCTAAACAGTGGGGCGCTTCTACCTCCAAAAGTGGAGAAGACAAAGCACAGCCATACAGGAAACAGTCCCAATGACCAGCACCAAGCACTTATCTTCTTGCAGCCCCCTTGGTGGAAAACTAGCACTTTCCTCTCAAAGTTGGCACATGATCACCCAGGACAAGTGGGTATTGAATATAGTGTCCCAGGGCTACAGGTTCCACTTTCACACCCTGCCAAAGGCAAAAGGTATGCCAAACCTCTGCCACACAATCAATGTGTAGAGGCACAAAAACAAGTTTCGTCCCTTATGCAAATGAGGGCCATTCAGCAAGTACCACAGCAAGAGCAGGGACAAGGATTTTACTCGAGACTTTTCTTGGTCCCCAGAAAGGACAAAGCCTGGAGACCAATACTGGACCTGTCTTTTCTAAACACATTTCTGGACGTTCCAAAATTCAAAATGTTAACTCTGCAGCAGCTTCTGCCCATGCTCGGCAAGAAGGCTTGGCTTGTAACTTTGGACCTAAGAGGCATACCTGCATATACCAATCAGACAATCTTGCAGAAGATACCTCAGATTCATAGCTGGCTCAATGCACTACCAATTCTCTGCACTGCCCTTTGGCTTATCTACTGCACCCAGGATCTTCACAAAATGTCTGGCACCAGTAATTGCATTTTGCAGACAGAGGAATTCAAATTTATCCTTACTTGGACGACTGCCTTATACAAGCAGAGAGCAAGGACACTCTATGAAAGCATCTGGCGTTCATAAAAAAGATTATTAATTTGCCTAGGGTACACAGTAAACAAAAATAAATCAAAACTAGTACCCTCTCAAGAGATAATATTCCTGGGTGCAAGCTTAAATACAACTGCCCAGATGGCTTATCTCACGCCAGACAAAGGCAACTAACTTCTTACTTCAAAATGTTGGCAACAAAGATCCAGTTATCTACAAGAAAAATTCTGCAGGCTTTGGGCTTCATGGCATCCTGCATTCTGCTAATTCCATATGCCAGACTGCATATGAGGAAACTTCAATGGTACCTAAAAAGTGTCTGGACTCAACATTGTCAAAGCCTGGAAGCATTAATTACCCTCATTCCTTGCCTGCAATAGGAGTTTTGATGGTGGGCTCATGCCTGTCACCTCAGCAAGGGACAGCCATTCACTCTACCCACAGCCAGGCAGTCAATAACAGATGCATCAGATTATGCCTGGGGAGCACACATGGCAGGAAAATGTATTCAGGGCACATGGTCCACAAGCCAAATGCGTCTACATATCGATCAAAAAGAGATGCTAGCTGTTCAGAATGCCCTGACAGCTTTCAAGGATCTACTCCATCCAGGAGAACTACTGATAAGGACGGACAATACTACAATCATGTGGTACATAAACAAGCAGGGAGGCACACATTCCTACTCCTCTGCAGACAAGCCATGACTTTGTGGAACACAGCATTGACTTATCAAGTACACCTGCAAGCACAATTCGTGCCAGGAAAGAACAATACTCTGGCAGACTAACTAAGCAGAAACCTTACGGATCCCCATGAGTGGAAACTGGATCCACAAGTCTTCAGCATGATAACAAAGGAATGGGGATGCCCAGACATAGATCTATTTGCCTCCCCTCACAACTGCCGACTACAAAAATTCTGCACAAGGACTTATCACAAGCAAGCATGGGAAGTGGATGCTCTGTCATTCAGCTGGAAAAGTCTAACTGTATATGCCTTTCCTCCTCTGCCCCTCCTCCCCAAGGTACTCCTAAAGGTGAGATCAGAGAAGCCAAGAATGATTCTGATTGCCCCAGACTGGCCACGCCAGCACTGGTACCCAATCCTAAAAAGTTTGTCTCAAGGCCCATCCTGGACATTGCCTCTAATTCCTCACTTACTGACCCAGCGAAACAATCGGATTCTGCACAGCCAACTCAGGACCCTAAATCTGGCAGCATGGCGGATAATGTAACCATTCAAAGCACACCTCTCTCTAAAGCAGTGATGGATGTTATTTTGGAGGCCAGGAGGCCCAGTACCAGAAAATCTTATGCAGAAAAATGGAAAAGATTCTGTGCTTGGAACTAGGCACAAGGAATTGACACATCTGTACCAAATATTCCTCAGATTTTACAATACCTAACTGAGATGCTGGACAAAGGCCTATCCTTTTCATCAATTAAAATTCATGCCTCTGCCATTTCAGCTCATTACAATACGGAACCTCCTATTTTTTCCCATCCATTGCTAAGGCAGTACCACAGAGGGGCCAAAAACATAAGACCTCCAAGGAGAGCCCCAATACCTGCATGGGACCTCAATTATGTCTTGGAAAAACTCACACTGCCGCCTTTTGAGCCAGTCAGTACAGCTGATATAAAGTTTTTATCTTGGAAAACAGCTCTGCTCCTAGCAATAACCTCTGCAAGACCTGTTTCAGAGTTACAGGCACTCATGGCTGTGGAACCTTTCATCATTTTCCATCCAGATAGGGTTTCTCTAAGGACGAACCCAACATTTATGCTTATGGTAGTGTCCAGTGTGGCCCTTAACCAAACCATTCATTTGCCTACCTTTTATCCAAACCCACAGAATAAGGGTGAGAGACTTCTGCATTCCTTGGACATACACAGACAACTACACTTCTTCTTGGACAGAACTAAAGCTTTCAGAAAAAACTGAGCAACTTTTAGTGGCATATGCTGCAGGATCTCAAGGAAAGCCCATCTCAAAACAGACATTTTCAAAATGGATAGGCCACTGCATTCGTTTCTGCTACTCATAACATGGCAAATCAGTGCCCAAGGGCATTAGGCCCTATTCTACCAGGGCAGCAGCCTTTCTCAGAGGAGTACCAACCAAAGACATTTTAGAGGCTGCAACTTGGGAGTTCAGTGCACACTTTTACAAAGCACTACCATTTACCTCTCTACTCTAAATCCAGAGCAGGCTTTGCCACTGCAGTTCTGCAAGGCCTTATAGCCTCTCCTAATCCTATTTAGGCCCAGCCACCCAGCCTTAGCTTTGGGATTCAACCCAAGAGTAATGACTGCAACAGTGAAACACTATGAACATAGTACAGTTTGTACCTACCATAAATGTAGATGTTCGAGTGTATTCACTGTTGCAGTCCAGGTTACCCACCCTCCATCCCCCTTTTCTTTGCTGGGACTTGCCTATACTTCTCTATCCTATAAAACCTATGTGGTGTATTTGCTTGTAGATGAAGGAAATGTTTATTTTACTGCATGCATAATTATTGGCATAATATTTTTAGCCTACCATTTTGGGGGCACCTGATATCTGGGGCAAGAAAAACTGAACAAAATGGCGTCGGCTGCATCTTTTATACCCCTGGCGCACTGACGTCAGGTAGGAGGCGACAGCAACTGACGCCAGACCTAGACTTTGGAATTCTGGCCGACTGCAGGTAGCCTGCCAGCAGGATAACCCAAGAGTAATGACTGCAACAGTGAATACACTC
The DNA here is from genome assembly GCF_019279795.1 of Protopterus annectens. Classification (NCBI taxonomy): domain Eukaryota; kingdom Metazoa; phylum Chordata; order Ceratodontiformes; family Protopteridae; genus Protopterus; species Protopterus annectens. Next base: position 1,743,473,997 of record NC_056743.1, on the reverse strand, counting down.
TAACATCTACATTTATGGTAGGTACACAACTGTACTTCTCCTACCTATTGAGGGTCAGTCTATATTAACTATAAATCATTCTCTGACTTCCACTAAAAATAACTGAATAATCCTATTAAACCTTAATTGGACAGGTGTTTGTGGGGAAGGTGGAGCTAGCCTTATGGGGACTGTTTCACAAAGCTCTGGAAATCTGAATGGGAAGGTGGACAATCCCTTTGGTAATTTCCTCCAGGAATTACTTTGCAAATAAGATTTTGTACTGTAGCTACTGCTATGTTGAATTGCTCTCACAATTTTACTTTGTCATGCAACAGAAAATTGCCTTTGATGTAGCTAGTCAGTCATTTAGGCTTCTTCTTTGTGTGTCTGTTAGGCTTTTTCAGTTTGATTTGTTTTTTTCTTTATTCTTGTGATTACATATCCAGTAGGAATTGCACTGATACTCTGCCATCTCACAGTTTATTTAAACAGTCTGACATGCGATGCTAACATTATAGGGTAGACTGACTTATTTGTTCCTTACTAATTGTGTTTTTGCCACAGTTTTTCTTGAAAAATATTGGCGTACTGGTTAAGGTGTTTACCTCGCAGGACACAAGGTGTAATGTTCTCTCCTAGGAGAGAAATTGTCTAGGTTTAAAACCGCACACGTGGGCAGGTAGCCGAGGACTAACCTATGTTGCCCAACACTTTATGGGTTGGGGATAGCATAATGTGTAAGGTATTTTACTGACTCATGGTACAGGGTTTGATTCTTCCCTTAAGCAAGGCTAGGCTTAAAAAGCACCCTCATCCCAGGTCGTTAAGCTTATTGGTGATTACTTGACTATCAAAAATATGTGGTTTGTCTTCCTTGTTAGACTATTGACTTTCATACAGTTTGCAAGGCGGAGTTTTTTGTTTTGGGTGTCTTTTAGATTGTATAGAGCTTGGAGCAATGAGGAGAATTGAATAAAAAGCAGACTAGTGCACAACACTGGCAAAATGCCGGCTGCTGATTTCTCTTTATGTGGAATATATTGCATTTGATGAGAAGCTCAGTGTTTTTCTGTTATGTTTTTGTTGTGCCTTTATTTCAGTGTTTTTTTAGAATGGCAGCTGCGTTTTGTTTTTCTTCATCAGAAAACATTTTTGAAAGCAGTTTGTGTAAAGTATGCTGTAGAAAACCATATTCTTTAGAGGTTTAAAATAAGAGTACATGTTTATTGACTGTTTGAACCATTTAATATGTTGTTTTTTTTTTTGCTCTATTTTCTAGATTAAAGGTTTGGAGTGGCTGGTGTCTCTATACAATAACAATTTAAATGGTATCCTTGCTGATGAGATGGGTCTGGGTAAAACCATCCAGACTATCGCTTTAATCACATACCTCATGGAGCACAAGCGAATTAATGGACCTTTCCTCATCATAGTACCTCTTTCGTAAGTGTGGTGGATTAAATATTGTCAGTTAATATTTTCTGATTCTGAATTGCTGAAAAATCTATTTTGAAGCTGTTGTGTATGTATAGAACATTATTCAGTACTGAGTTGCTCATTTTGTTTTAAATATTGCTTTTTTATTGAGTATGTGACTACAGACATTACAACTTTGTAATTTTGTTTTATAGAAGACGCTGAAACAAATACGGAGTCTGATTTTGGTTTTCATTAGTTTCTCAAAGTTGGGTTCTGATCTGACCCTTTGATCCAGCTCTGCTGCTTTTTTAGCTTGTGGCCACAAACTCTTGAGCTCCTCCCTTACCCAGAATGCTGTATCCCCTAACATACCTGCAGATCTCATTTGCCTCTTTCGCGTATGGATGTGGTTGCTGTGAGCTCTCAAGCAGAGCATTAATAGCATTTTTCTTCAGATGAGTGATGGCTTTTGACTGAATAATTCTCTTTCCTTCAAAGTTGTCATAATATTTTATATTCTCTTCTCCTACACTATTTAGTTTATTTTTTACTATGTTGTCATTTACTTCTCTCCCCGTCCCTTTTTAATACCATTGTTGGTAGTTCGTTCTCTTCCTTTTGCTTGTTATATAAAGGGAAAAAAAAAAGGTTAAGTTTAAAAGTTGGCTAGGTTAGAGTTCATTTCTGGTCTTGCCCTTCTGCTAGTTTAAAATCACAAATTGTGGAAAAGCCTTCTGGATTTAAAAAATGTGCAAATTCTTTCTCATGGAAAGAATTTGGTTGGACGTTTCTGCGGCTTCGACATTTTCTCCACTGTGGTGCTGGTGCGAAAGTTACTGAATGGGTTAAGGTAAGTGTGTGATTGTGATGGACGTTGAGGTTAGGGCGCGGGGTAAGCTAAGTGTGCGATAGTGATGGACCTTAGGGTTAGGGTTTGGGTTAAGGTTAGTGCATAGGTAGTTGTGTATGTAAGGTTCAGTGTAGGTTTATAAGGTTTTTGGTGTGCTTTTGTTGTGTGTTTTTCGGAACAGCGAATTTTTTCCCTGGGAAAAAAATTTGCTGTTCTGATGTTTTGATATTACATTTCGATCTTCCAAGTTCGATCATCTGGTGTTCGACCTTCTGGAAGTTCTATAATGTAATAGGAACCCACACAGTTGATGCGTGTATTGTTTGGCTCCTGATCACCTTAAAGTGGATTGTGTGATATACAAGTCTTTCAATCCTAGGATGATCATTGATCAAAAAAATAAACTAATACTGAAAGGTCTTCTCCCTTCAATCTTTTCAGAGGCATTATCTGGAGCTCAACTCTCCAGATCTGACAAATGAGCATAGAAAAAGGCCATTGGATCCGTCTAGGTCTTCTACCCTTTTCTCTGATCTGATGTTTGAGCTGGCTTGGAAAAAGTCTGATCTAAAGTCCAGATCTTGTGATTAGTTGGCATCTGGTGTTCGCTGTATTCGCTGTACTTCCTTGGATCCAGTGGTGGTGGATCCGAAGCCCTTGCCTAGAATGAGGTACTCATCCTCCTTGGATCCATTACCCTTTAGAGTCCCTTCACCTTGTTTTGGTGAGACGCTGGTATTCCAGGTCCCCCTCTATAGCTTCATCCTCTCTTTCTTCCAGAAGCCTGACATGGACAGAATGAAGTTTTGTTGCAGTTTCAGATGAAGTTCTTCTTACTCCTACCCCTTTGGGTCAGGAAGTCCTTACAGTACTAAACTACCTATCTCAGCTCCTTCTTTGATCCATCCCCTGCTTTTAGAACCCTTGGATCAGAGTTTTCCAGGACAGTCTGTCAGGATCTGAAGATCATTGTATCTTCGGCTCTGATGCATTCTTTGAGTGCACTGGCTCAGTGTGTCGGAGCTGGACAACTCTCAGAGCCGAAAAGTCCCTGTCAGATCTTAGGCATTAGAGTGGACTCCAAAGTTGTTGGAACTTCGTCATTGGATAGCTTGGCTGTGACCTTCGACCCTGGCAGACTGCCCTCTTGGGGAGCTGATGAGTGTGGAAGCTTTCAGATGCATCTGCCTCCTTCCCGGGGCCCTCTGCCTTCAAGATCGTGGAGAGAGTTTTCTGCTTCTGTAGGATGGACGCTTCCTTCCTTCCTCGGATCTTCCCTCTGAATTCCATATGTCTTTGTGCTTTGACCCTCATCACTCTTCTCCGCAGGGACAGTCAACCCAAAGTCTGCAGGCTACCCAGGAGGGTATTTTCATTTCTTCCAATACTTCTCCGGAACATCCCACCGAAAAAGTCCCTAGGAATAGAAAGTGTAAGAGGAGGCAGTTAGATTCTCCTCAATCGTCTCACTGAAGATACCGATCTTGATGAGGGGGAAGGATTTTCAAGATCGCCACCTGATTTCTTTGGAGACACTTTAGAGTTCCTCATACAAAGAGGTGGTTTGTTACAGATTCCTCTTCCCAAGAGGAATATGAATTCCTGGAAGCTTTTGGGTATGGCCCATTTACCTCCTGGGTGACTCCGCCCACCGAGCTCATTGATTTGATCTGTAGGTGGATGTGGATGTGGAAGGAACACGGTGCTGTTGAGCCAATCCCTAAGAGACCAGACAGAATACTGGCACCACCTAAAGGAAGAAAGTTTTTTTTGGAGCAAGGGCGTATCAGTAGATGCCATGGTTGTGGCAGTGGCCATGAAAAAAGAACTTGCGGAATAGAGTTCATCTGTCCATCAGAGTCCAGGGTGTTGGGCAGATAAGGGAAGCATTCAGGTCACTGAATTATCTGACACATTTCACCAGATTGCAGAGGGTCTTGATTAAGAAACTCTCCAAATCCCTCTTTGGGACCAGTACTTCTGAGGCACAAAAAGCTCTGGCTTACAGCTGGCTACACTCCAGTCTATCACAAATTCATCCATTAGGCTCATTTCACATGTATCTGAAGGTACCTTGAGTGGCAGGTTAAGGCATTTCTATTAGGTATGCTTGGATGCGTTTGTGACCTTTGCGGAGCCCTTCAAGTCATCATTCATCAGTGCACCTTTTGATGGTAGTGTGTTTGGTCCTAAGGTGAAGGACAACTGTCGAGGTGTGAGCAAGATGGAAAGACCTTATCTACAGTGGGCATACGTTTTCTGCCCCTTCAAAGAACCTTCTCTAGGAATCAACAAGGTGGTCTAAAGATGTGGTTCAGAAGGTCCCAGGGTCTTTTCCAAGATTCACGTGGACATAGTTTCCCCAGAGGCAGAGAGGGGAACTCGAATGAAACATGCTGCCTGCGTGACAGAGGAGGCCCGCAGAACCCAGGTCTCCAGAGATTCCTTTTCTGACAGACCCAATCAACACTAATGAAAGGAGGCCCGATTTGTCCATCTCTGGAGGCAGTGGGGGGGGGGTCATCTATCCCTGCACCAGAGACCCTGGCTAAACATTGCAAAAGATATATGGCTGCAGAGGATTATTTCCAGAGGTTATATAATTCTCTTTTCCCTTCCCACTTCCTTAAAAGTAAATACAAATTCCAGTGTTCCACCCATCAGAGGAAAGCAGCTGATCTAGAAATAAAAAAGCTGTTGGAAAATCTTCATCCAAGATGCCCCCACCACCACCACCACCCCCACCAGACCAGATAGAATTTGGAACTAACTCAAGATCCTTTTCAGTGCCAAAGAAAACTGGAGACTGGAGACCAATTTTGTATCTCGGCAATCTGAACAAATTGATTTAGTATACAAAGTTCCAAATGGTCACATTACAGTCCATTTTGCCTTTCCTGCACAAGGATGACCGCATGTGCTCAATAGTTCTTCAGGATTTGTACTATCACATAAAACTGAACAGGCGATACAGAAGATACCTACACTTCTAGCTGTTGTCACACTTTGACCTCTGAAGTAATTGCTTTGCAGTCTGTACTGCACATTCAGCTAGTCTAGTTGACTGTGGATTTTCTGGATTACTAGTAACATGTACAAAGTCCCATTCTTTTGCAAATTTCTGAAACAACTGACTAAATTGAGTACCATTGTCAGAAATAACTGAATTGTCAGAAATTGGACTACCATGGACTGTGAAATGACATTTCAACTTGGTGATAACAGCAGTGGATGTTAGATTATGTAGTAAACCTCAAACCAGTTCAAATAAGAGTCTACCAACACTAAGTAATGCTGATTGTTCCACTTGAATATATCGGTGGCTACTTTTGACCAAGGTAGTTCAGGAACTTAACTTGGCTGAAGTGGTTCTTTTTGCAAAGGCGGTTTAGTACTATTGCATACTGAACAAAAAATACTTTATCAGTATTTTTTACTAGAGAAGGCCAAAATACTAGTGTTCTCACCCTTCTTTTGGTAGATTCGAAACCTGGGTGACCATGATGCAAAGTCTGGATGTATTCATGTTGTAAGGAAGCAGGAACAACAATTTTTAAGACTTTTGAGAATAATGCCATCTTTCATCAACATCTCATCCCTGTAAGGAAAATAAGTGTGCATTTCAGGTGGTACACTAGATTGCTTTGGTGGCCATCCATCATTAATGTAGTGGTTGAGCTTTTGCAAAATTGGATCTATCTTTGTATGATCTCTTGGCTCATCACATCTCATGGTAGAAAAATTACACACTTCCGTGATGGCAAAGTCAAAATTGTTAATGGAGCCACCTGTACTGAGCCAGAAGATATAGCAAACCTACTGGAAGACAAATTCTGCTCTGACTTTACTCCTCCCAGCCTCTACACAGGAAGTAACAGCAAATATGGCTCCCCTTGCTTTCACTAGGAAGCAGGTTCTCAATGCTCTAAGATGAGTAACATCAGTGGGCCCTGACAATATCTCAGACTACCTGCTAAACGGAATGAAACATGACCTATTATGCAGTCTGAAATCATTAGTTAACTTTAGCCTCCAGACAGGCTTCAGGCCTCACAAATGGAGAATAGCAACAGTCATTCCTCTGCTCAGAGGCTGGACGTCTATTGACCCATAAGTCTCGCTAGTCTCTTGTACAAAGCTATAAAAAGAATTACCTTTGAAATCAGTAATGCCGCAGGAAACATCCAGACACTGGACCAACCCTGTTTGGTTTTGGCAAGGGCAGGTCATGCCTACTCAAACCTGATGGACTTCTTTGAGAAGGTCATAGAGCAGTAGATGACGACAAAATGGTTCACACTGCCTATCCTGACCTGGCTAAGGCATTTCACACAATAGCCCTCTCGTGCATGGTTGACAAACTCAAGAGGTTAGGTATAAATCCTTGTTACCTGGTGGATAGCCAGCTGGCTTACAGACCTGACTCTAAGTTAGAATTGGGGAGTCCACCTCTACGTAGAGGCCAGTCTTTATCAAAGTCCTTTGGGGATCTGTCCTGTGGCTGTTCCTTTTTGGCATCTACTTCACTGAAATCAAGGCCAATGTCAAGGGCTGTTGGCTGACCAGATTTGCAGAATTTTGTATATTGGGAGCAGTCGTAGAAGCCCCCAATAACACTAATCTTCTCCAGAAAGGGCTGGCAGAGACGATTAATTGGTGTCAGAGCCATGGACTAAAACTAAATGCTAGGAAATACACAATAGTATCAGTCAAGAAGTCGGCCATCCTTGGTAACTACGATATTGACTCCACACACCTAAGATTCAATCCAGTAGTGGTCTATTCTGCATCATCCTCTGTCCTTCCCAGTCAAACTCATTCGAGTGTGCAAGGATCCTCTTCGTTGGTGGATTGTCAGATGAAGTGTACCTAGGCTATCCCTTTACTTTCTCTCCTCCATTAGCCACAGTAACTGCGGGTGTCCCCCAGTTGGGGTGGGAGAGCACTTCCTGGGATGAACGGTCCAAGGCACGTGATTCCCACAAGAAGCTAATTCTCAGTGTTCTAGAGATGAGTGGTCCTACTAGCGTTGCAGGCCTTTCAAGATGTTCTTCCTCTAGGGACTATTGTGATAACAGACAACATCTGTGTTGTGGTACATCAGTAAACATGGGGGAATCTGGTCCTATTCCCTTTGCGAAAGGCATGGAGTGTGTGGCAGCGGGCGATCTCCAACCGCTTTCTTATGGCAGTGTACTTACTGGGGAAATCCAGCGTACTAGCAGATAAACCCAGCAGGTCCATTTTGATGACTCATGAGTGGTCTCTCAATCAGTAGTGGAAGAGAAGATTTTCCATCAGTGGGGCCAACCTTGCTGCGATCTCTTTGCATCCCCTCATAACTAGTGCAACAAGTTTTTTGCCCTGATCTCCCCCATCCAAGGGGGAGTCACCGAAAGATGTTCTAGTCTACATTTGGCCCTCCGATTTCCTTTATGCTTATTCCCCCCTGACCTCTGATGCCAAAATCTTAAGAAAGCACTTCAGTTGAAGAGCTCAGTTATCCTAATTGCCCCCCCCTTTTTGCCTCGCCAAGTGTGATTCCTCTTCCTTTGGTCTCATCTTCAGTATCTTCCATGGGTACTGGACCCAAGTCCAGACCCTACTGTTGCATCCTTCTGGGATGAAGCATCCCAATGTTCCAGGCCTCAAACTAACTTCAATTCCAGTGATTGCTAGACAGCCCAAGCTTTCCTCACCTGTCCAACAAATACTTCCATCTTCCCAGAAAGCTACTACAAGGAAGATCTACAGGAGTAAATGCAAAAGATTTTACAATTTTGGCTATTCAGAAGGAACTCTAACTTGATCTTTTCAGTGCTCCTATATTTAATGTTCTGTAATTTTTAGCGTCTGTTTTTCAGGAAGATGCTAGTTTTTCTACAATCAAAGTACAATTAGCAGCCATTGCCTCTCCAATCATGACCAACCTGTAATCCTCTCAAATCCAAACTTGAACTTACAAAGTTACTAGCTTCACTGCAAATCAACACTACAACTCTCACCACTGCCTTTCTTTACAAACTACAAGCTGGCTAGAATTTCCCCACCAACCCCTACTTCCCAACTGGTGTTTATTCATTCCATCTTAAACCTTCCTCCTGCCATCTCATCCCTTGTATCCCTTTATACCCCAAACCGCTGTCTTCACAGCTCCAGTTCCTATTGGGAATCCTGGAAGCCAAAAAGAGCAATAGACCAACACTTTTTTTTTTTTTAATAGCTACTCAGTTGCCTTAGCTTGTAACAGGCTTTCACTGAACATTAGAAGTCTACACTGCAATTAAAGCTAAAAAAAAGATTTAAAAGAAAACCTGCAAAGTCATGGATTTGCACATGTCGAAGGCCAAAACTGTCTTACTACTCATCCATCCACTTATCCTTGTCCTCTCTTCTGTTTATAGACTACTCTTCTTCTTCACTGGCTTTAACTTTTCTATTAGATTCTTCTGCCTGCAGACTTGCACTTCTCCATACCCTGTGCTGCTTTTGCAATTTTTATAATCACCGTAGATTTAGTATCTTCCTCACTCCCTTCCGACTTGCATATTGTACTTCCGTATGTCCTTTATTTACCTAATCATACTATGTACATTCTGCCATGTATTTTTAACCTTCTTGTAATAACTAATATCCTCTGCTTGCTTGTAATTGTATTTTGTATGGGGCTCCCCCCCTCTGCTGAAAATGGATTAAGCCTCAGTCGGACATTCCCAGTAAAGAAATGTCAAAATAAAATAAATAAAATGTCTTAATTTTCAGGCAGGAGAAAATGCTTCCTCTCTAGCTTGTTCCAAATTATGCAAGGCCTTTCTAAAAGGCACCTTTATTAATTAGACTGCCATTGAAAGCTCTGTCTCCTCCTTGGGATTTCATTTGAATCATCAGCCAAATCTGATTTAAAATTTTTGTCTTGGAAGACAACATTCCTAGTAGCGATTACATGTGCAAGATGAATTTCAGTCAGTCTTCAAATCCCTGTGTGTTTTTCACAGACAGTTGCTTTATGAACCAAGCCATCCTTACCAAAGGTAGCATCTGAATTGAATATTAATCAAGCAATTCATTTACCTGTTTTTTTCCTAATTTTTCAAATAAGGGAGAGTACATGTTGCACCTTTTAGATGTACATAGGCAAATGTTTACCTACACAGAACAAATATTTAAGGAAGTCAGATCAGCTGTTTGTTTTTCACTAAACAGATTGGGATCACCAGTTTCTAAAGTTATCGTGGTCAGATAGATTACTGATTGCATTTCTTTTGCGTATAGTCAGCAAGGCATCTCCCTATCAAAGACTTCCAAGACTCATTCAACTAGATCCATGGCTTACAACTTCCATTGACATTTGTGTAGCAGCTACTTGGTCTAAGTATCATCACACCTTTATTGCTCATTACAAACTATTTGACCTCTAGAAGCACAGCTGCTTTTTGTTCAGCAGTTTTCTGGAATGTCCTTCCATGAGGGCCACCCAAGATTCATGTTGCTAGGGACAGTGTCCCACATGTTGAGGACGAACAAAAAGGACATCAGATATTCGTTATGTAGTCACCATAGCTATGCATCTTTGTTGTGCATTTTCATTCTTCAAATATCCACCCTTCTTCCCCTGTCCTTTCATTTTCTGAAGTGACCTTGTTGATATCATGGAACCTTTTGATATTATTCTGTTCATATGCCGCTGTATCCATAACATCAGGGAGTTTGCCTCTGGTGAACTTTCGTGCGTCCGGCCATTGTACAAAAGTTAAATGCTAACGCTAGGGTGTGTGCGATGTCCCACATCTTTGTGGATGTAAGTCGTAAGTGGACATCGGGAATAAAGCAGAAGTTAGCATGCACCTTCAGAGCTTTTCTGTCACCTGTGTGACTGTCCGCTCCGGTCATCGCTCTTTTGGGAAAGTGGTTTTGCACCATCTGACTTCAGCCAAGTACCTCATAGGGTTTTTTATTACTTGCTACTGTTTTGGGTTCATGTCAGGTAGGAGGTGCAAGTGTAGGTTTGGAAGACAAATTCCCACAAGGATTCGCATGAGCTCTGCCTATTTTGCTTAGGCCAAGAACACGACCAGACCACCTGTAGTATTTCTTAGACCCAAGTCCCCAAAACCTTTAGAAGCCACTGAGCAGCATTGAAACTCTAACTAGAGAATCAGAGACTTAAACGGTTAGTTTCTCATATGGATCAGACATCTGGTTCCTCGAATGAGCCTTCAGTCAAGAAGGTGAAGAAAGTCTAGGCCTAAACAGACTGCTCCGTCCTCCACTCCAGCCGTACCTCTCGAGGCCGGTGAAGGCCGGGAGTCCTCTGATCTTCTTTGCTGGATAGCCCGGAGGAAGCCAGAGTACCACCCGAGGTCACATCCTGGAGGGATTCCAGGCATCCGATTCAGTTGCCTAGGGGGAACCTAGGCTCATGATTTCCAAGGGTCCACACGGGGTCTCATTGTCATGGTAGAAGATACAGCCTCTGCTGTGGAGTGCCGTCCAGTGTTGACCCTTCTACCCTTCATCGTATCTCTAATTCCTTGACATTGGAGTCCCATAAAAAGAGAAAAAAAACGAAACCTATATTTCTCATCCTCCGTCTACCCCTCCATCAAGCAGCCTCCGGATTGGCAGGCCTTCACCCAAGGCCTTCTAAACACTTTCCTGGCCTTGAGTCAGGCCTCTGCTCTGGTTCATGCCCCTTTGGCCTCTACCATTAAGGGACCTCCCCCCGACATCTACTCTGGAGAAGAGGATTCGTCAGATGATGAATCTCTTATTATTCTCAAATTGCTTCCCCTCTGGGATATGCCTCCAAAGGCACAGACTCCCCAGGAGAGGACTTCACCTTTGGTGAGACTATTCCTCAAATGCAAAATTTTCTTAGTGGGACAGCAGTCAGGTCACATAGACCCAAAAGAGATATTATGAACTACTCCAATTGGAGTCGTCTTAGCCCTTCTGCTTAACCCCCCTTCCATAACCCTGCTTTCCTGGATGCGTCAAAAAATCCTGATTCGCAGCTCCCTGCACCCAAACATCCAGATAGATTCTATAAGGTCCCTGATGAAGCTAAATTTCTATACAAAGCCCCATTCTCAGACCCTTCAGTTACTACTGTGGCTGCTGATAAAACTTCTAAATTACTTCCCTCCACCTCTCTACTGCCCTCAGAGAGAGCAGACTGACGGAGCATCTGGGGAAAAAAGTACATACACCTTTGCCACCTTAGCAGTAAGCGCCATTAACTATCAGACACACATGGCTATATACTCTTTGGCTCTGATGGCAGATGTGGTCAATCAATTGGAGTTCCCTGACTCCCCAGCCAAGGCCAAAATAATCACTCTTTTGAATTCCTGCATCCTAGAAACCAAACACTCCATTAAGTGCAGTTACAATGCCATAGAAGCTTCATCCAGGGCTGCCACCTCTGGATCTGTCATCAGGTGATACTTGGGTTAGATTGCAGCCCCTCCCTGATGATATCAAATCTAAACTCCTGGACGGACGCACCTGTAGACAATGAAGACTTGTTTGGTACAGATGCTGCTGACCTCTTCAAGGCCCTCCAAACTAAACGCAACAAACTGCAGGAACTGAGACATTTTGTTTCCCCAGTCCTATGTTTTCAATGGAAGTATCCTGCCAAAACCTCCTTTTGTGTGAGAACCCCAGCTAAGAAATTGCCAGCTAAAACCAGAAAAGGACAATAGGAAACAGCTCCAATATAGGTCGGTTTCCTCCACCCCTTCTTCCAAACAGCCATTTCAGGGGAAGCCTGGTAGCCTGTGACTACCAGGCTCTTCACCCAGACACTCCTCTTTCCATGTGCCTCTCCCTGTCCCTCCCTGCTTGGAAGCAGGTCACCCTGGACTAGGGTCCCTTCTGTTGTACAGCAGGGATACTTTATGACTTGGGAGGCCAGACCTACTCCCAAAGGCATTCCTCACCCCCCCCGAGACTAACTACTGTTCTTTCCCCCAGTCCTACAGAAACTTCTTGCTCAGGGTAAAATTCAGGAAGTCCCTTCACTTGCAAAAGGAAAAGGGTTCTATTCAAAAATTTTCCTAGTCCCCAGAAAGGAAGGTCCCTGGAGGCCAATCCTGAATCTATCACACCTCAGCACCTTCCTCCGGGTTCCCTCCTTTCGGATGCTTTCTCTGCCTACCCTTCTGCCCCTGATCCTTCCACAGGCCTTCTTAGTATCCTTGGATATAAAGGATGCCTACTTACATATCCCAATCCATCCACACTTCAGAAAATTCCTCCACTTCTCAGTGGATTCTGCACACTTTCAGTTCTGTGCTTTACTATTTGGTCTCTCTCTGGCCACAAGAGTATTCACAAAATGTCTGGCTCCAGTTATGGCCTTTGCCAGGACAAAGGGAATACAACTTTTCCCCTACCTCGATGACATCCTCATTCAGGCTACATCAAGAACCATGGCCTTACAACACCATCTCCCCTCTTAACAGATCTGGGATTTACAGTAAACCTCAAAAAGTCATCCCTGATGCCCTCACAGGATCAGGTGTTCCTGGGATGTCGGATTCTGACAAGGGAGATGATGGCCTGCCTTCCCCAAGAAACAAAATCACTTCTTACTTCAGGAAAATTCTTCCTCTCAAAGCCATCTCAGCCAGGGAATTCCTCAGAATCCTAGGATTCATGACCTCAACCATCCCCATGGTAATTGGCAAGGCATCACATGATGTTCCAGTGGTACTTGTGAACAATTTGGAAGCAACTCATACATCCCCTAGAGCTCATGATCCCCATGCTTTCATGCCTGGGCAGGGAACTGAATTGGATAACCCAGATTCAGGCAAATCCTGGCCTGCCCTTACAACCACTGCCCCCCAATCAGGATTTCTTTACAGATGCATTAGACACAGGTTGGGGTGCAACTTTAGGAGAATGGAGAGTGAGGAACACATGGACCCTAACTCAACAGAAAGATCACATCAATATCAAGGAAATGAGAGCCTGACATTGGCCTTGATGATAAAGGATCAGCTACTACCAGGTATTCTGAGGTGGTACCCAGGCAATACCACGGTGCTGTGGTACATTAACAAATGGGGGACAAGGTCCTACCTTTTGTGTAGGCTGGCACTGCAGGCTTAGGAAATCACACTGGAAAAATATATCCTCCACCAAGCGGTGCATCCCTTCTGCATACAGTGTGATGGCAGACTCATTAAGCCAGGACCATGACCCTGTCTCACGAGTGGATGCTGAACAGGGATGTGTTTCTGGTCCTGGTCCATCGATGGGGTATTCCAAATGTGGATTTCTTTGCCTCCCCCATGAACAGATAGCTCCCAACCTTCTGCTCCAGAGCACCACACCCAGAAGCATGGAAGGTGTATGCTCTCTCAATCCACTGGATGGGATGTACGCTTATGCATTCCCCCCTTCCCTCTAATACAAAGAGTCCTACTGAAAATTCAAAAGGAATGGCCTCAAATATTGCTGGTGACTCCCTGCTGGCCAAGGCAACATTGGCCGCCCCTATTACTACGTATATCCAAAGACAATCACCACAAGTTACCCCACAGAATGGACCTGCTCACACAAGAGAAGAACATACTTACACCCCTAACTGTCCATATTGGACCTTATACTATGGGTGATAGGGCACTGATTCCCTTCAGCCACCTATACACAGAGGACATGCTTCAGGTTTTGCAGGAGGCCCAAGAAACCAACTATCAGAAAATCTTACCTGTCCAAATAGAAGAGATTTTCTGTATGGTGTCAGAAAAACAACTTGCAGCCACTGACTGCAGAGCCCCCAGTGGTTTTGTGTTACCTGTGTGATCTAATGAAGTCTCGATTATCCTACTCCTCCATTAAAACCCATTTATCTGTCATCCCAGCATGCCTGCCCATGGTACCACCTTTCGCTTCAAGGTTAGAAGTCAAACTGTGTTTTTTGAAAGGGGCACTACATCTCAGACCCCCAAGGAAGCCCATTCCACCTCCTTGGAATCTAAATTTTATTCTAGAAAAATTGACTCCTACTCTTTGAACCAGCCAAAGACTGCTCCCTCCAACACTGCACTTGGAAAACTATACGCTCGGTGGCCATCAGCCAGAAGGGTTTTGGAACTCCAGGCCCTTATGGCCTCTCTCTCCCTTTCACCGTCTTCCACAAGGGCAGGATATTGTTTACGTACCAATCCAACCTTAATGCCTAAAGTTGTCAACGAGCTGTCCTTGAACTAGGCTGTCCACCTGCCAACCTTTTTCCCCTCTTCAGAAAACCCGACAGAGGGGATACTTCACTCCTTAGATGTACACAGACAACTCTGCTATTATTTGGCCAAGACCAAACCCATCCACAAGTCTGACAGGCTCTTCATCTCATACTACCCAAGAGCATGGGGGGCACCCTATTTCCAAGCAAACCATATCCTCTTGGTTATCTAAAACCCATCTCCTTGTTTTGCACAATCCATGGTAGGTCATCCCTTCTCCTGTAAAGGCGCACTCCACTAGGGCAGTGTCCTCCTCAGGGGCTTTCTTTAAAGGTTTGGACACTGCTGCTATTCTGAAAGCAGTTGCATGGTCCTCTGTAACGCACTCAAGCAGTACAAATTGGACATTGTCTCTAGACGCAAGGCCATCTTTTGGTTTGTGGAAAGCGCTTCTAGTCCTCCACTCTTCTTCGAACAGGAGCTTTTGCATTCTCCCTGATGTTATGGATACAGCTGCATATGAACAAAGACATAATATTGTTTAAGAACTTACCATAATTTTAGATGTCCTCCTTGGGTTCATAGGTGTTTACTAGGCTAATGACCACAAGGGCCTTTTAAGCGTGGCCATGCATCCCAAATCTGTGACAAGTTCTGATACCCTTGATGAGTGTAAGCATGGGCCTGGGAGATGAACCATTTACTTGTTACCTGTTTGCATCAGAGACATAGGTGCCAAACCAGCGATGAATTTCTGGTTTCCCATCCAACTGTCCAAGTTGCACTTGAATTGGATTAGGGAGAAACTCTGCCTCACATGGATGGGGAGCCTGTTCCACGGATGGTGTAGTCTCTGGGATACATCTCTCCAGCAGGTCCTGTTTTATATCACAGGTAAGGTTAAGTCTTTAGAATGGGTAATAATAGTATGATTTGTTTTGTGAATATGCAGGAGATCCATCAGTGTGGGGTCTGGCAGTGCCCCGTATGCCAGACATTGATCTCCCCTCAAAAGCCTGTAGGAGACGAAATGCAGGGGTAGGGCTTTGAGGCAGTCTGCATAGGACATATTTATGCCCTGTATTCTTTTAGTGAAGAACCTCTGTGGACGTTCCAGTTGTTGGATATGCCTGGTTAGGTACATACCGAAAGGGGGCATTATACTCAATGATAGGTCTGATGAATTCTGAATACAGTGGAACAGGGACTTCCTTGGACTTGGATGCCATACCTTTGTTTATAAGTTGCGCAACATAGAATTATTTCCTTACATCTGTAGATACGTGATGATCAAAGGCTAGATTACTATCTGTGTCCAAGTCCCTAACTGCTGGGTCAACTCTGAGGTGTTGTCAATATGATAGCTACCAGGGATGGATGACTTCCCAAAGGATACTGTTATGCATTTCTGACATTTAGTTTTAGTCCACGACTCTGACACCAGTTGTTTGTGTCTGCCCCTCCTGGAGAACATTTGTCAGTGTGAGATTCAATGAGAGCTCCTAACTTGCAATCATCTGTAAATTTAGTCAGCCAGAGAGCACTGACATTGGCTGTGACTTCTGAGAAGTAAATGCCAAAAAGGAGCAGTCCAAGGACTAATCCCTGAGGGACTCCACTTGTGACTGGCCTCTTTGTAGAGGTGGACTCCCCAACTCTAACTTCCTGCATCCTGTCTGTGAGCCAGTTGGCTGTCCACTGGGTGACATACGGGTTTGTACCTAACCTCTTGAGTTTGTCAGCAATACCAGAGTGGGGTATTGTCAAATATCTTGGCCAGGTCAAGGTAGGCAGTGTTAACGATTTTGCCCTCATTCATTGCTTTGGTGACCTTCTCAAAGAAGTCGTCCGGGTTGAGTAGGCATGATCTGCCCTTGACGAAACCAAACTGGGTTGAGTCCAGTGTGTGGAGGTTTGCTGTACCTCTCTTGACCATCCCCATGATAATTCTTTCCATGGCTTTACATATAAGAGTAGTGAGACTTATGGGTCTGTAGTTTCCAGGGTCTGTAGATGGCCCACCTTTGTGCAGAGGGATGACTGTCGTCTTTCTCCATTCATGAGTCATGAAGCCTGTTTGGAGGCTTCAGTTAAATAGCATTTCCAGAGGTCCTGATAGGTCATATTTCATGCTGTTTAGAAGGCATCCTGGGATATTGTCTGGGCCCATTGATGCAGTGTTCTTGGTCTTGGGGAAAGCATTAAGGATCTATTCCCTAGTGGTAAAAGGGGGAATTATGTATATATTTCCTGAGGGAAGGTTGAGTGGGAGAGAGGGGGTAAAGTTGGAGCTGAATTTCTTAGGAGGTTTGCTATATATTCTGGCTCAGTATAGGTGGCTCCATTTATAGTGAGCTCTGCGCACAATTGTGTATTGCCTTTGAGGTTACGGACTTGGCTACAGAGTGCTTTGTGGTTGTTGTTGGCCTGAGAGGCCAAACTTACCTCAAATTTGGCTTTGGTAGACTTTTTGTCCTCTGAGTTGTTTAGTTTAATGAGTGCTTTTGTCCTGCTGGGTGCTGCACCTCCTAATTTTTGCTATGATTTTCTTCTTCGTGTTATGCATCCTATTTATTTTGTGATTCCACCAGGTTGGCTTGTTTTTTGAGTTAGTTCTCTGCTTTTTCCTGGTGGATACAGCTGCCTCTATGCAGCTATTAACATGCTTGTACAGGGTTTCTGTGAACAGTTCTGTATAGAAGTGTTCTCTGGGTTTATAGGGGCTTGAAATGTTGCCAGGCTCTCACTTACTAGAAGGAGGTTAGCCTTAGAATAGTTCCTTAATAGTTCCGGTTTAGCTGTGGGTCCAGGTTTTATTTTTACTTCAGAGGAGACCATTTTGTGGTCTGAGCTTACCAGGGAAGGTGTTACAGTAAGGGGGTGTGCAGCACTCTCCCATATTATTTTTAGGACCAGATCCAGTATGGTTGCACCCCTAGTTGATGTATTTGACTGTCTGGTCCATTGAGTTTGTGTTTACAAGATCCAGGAATCTCTGTGCCATGTACATTTCATGTTTTATAGGATTCCCAATTCATAATGGGTAATTAGACCCCATGAATATGGTATTGGGTTGGATGGTTAGTATTTCTATTAAGTTTAAGTACATGGTATGGGTTTCTTGGGTCATAGAGGAGGACATTCTATATGCTGCTGTATAGTTTCCCACCCAGCCTTCCTCCTCACACTTGCCTTACTCCTGGAGTACCCGCTCTGTAGCCGCTGATTCCGGCGGCATTCTGTTGTGAAGGTGTGTGCTGATATCTCTATTCCGGACATCTGTTTACGACTGACTTCCATAAAGAGAGACTTGGGATACTGCGCATATCCTAGCGGTAGCATTTAACTTTTGTATAATGGCTGGACAGATGAGAGGTCACCAGAGGCAAACTCCCTGATGTTATGAATACAGCAGCATATAGAAGAGAAGGACATCTAAAGTTATGGTAAGTTCTTGCACAGCAATACTTTCCAGGTTTGAGCCCCAGCTTTGCTGTTCTTTCCTTCTCTTTGTTCTAAGGATCTGTAAAGCAGCATACTTCATCTAAGGTATTGTTAGCTGACTGGGGTGTAATGGGCAGAGGGAGGCGTTTGAGAACTGGATCCAAACGTCTAGTGTATATGGCAGCGTCTGATCCAATACCCATACATTTAGGAAGAATGAAAATGGACAACACAGATGTATAGTTATGGAGTGCATAACTTTAATATACATCTAGGGAATAAAGCTAGTTAATAGCTTTTTTTTAACTTTTATTGTGCATGAGTTGCTAATTAATGATCTGTATTTGAAAATGGAATTGCATACATCCTTTCTAGTTCCAGTCATTGTAATCTGGGTAAGATCTACTCTTTCCAGGGTCAAATATGACTTTCTTCAGGATCCCTTACAAGTGTTTTTTTTCAGTCTTTTGTGGTATGTCCACTATCACTTCAGCTGAGATCACATGAAATGGAATGTGATCCAGCATTCAGAATCCACCACTCCCAGAGATTCGGTGAGAGAGGTGTCCATAGGGAGTGAGGACCATTGTATTACCTTTCCTTTAAAAGAATCGCTGCTGAATGCTGAAGCCCACCTCAGGAGTATATGCAATCATGGCCTCTCTCTAGCATTTGGGATAAAGTCTGAAAAACAGAGGGATGTGTGTAAAATAGTGAATGTTCTTCATTTAATTAATTTTTAAGTATGGCTGTGGCAGATGCAACAAGCTACGTCACATTTTCCATTTTACTTTCCTTGCATATGCTTAGTTTATTCATTAAGGGCATGCACTGTTACATTTAGTGTGGGACAAAATTATGACCTTTTGTTTTATTTTTCTCATTTTTAGAACGCTTTCAAACTGGCATTATGAGTTTGATAAATGGGCCCCTTCCGTGGTGAAGGTTTCTTACAAGGTAAGGTATGATGGAAGCTTTGGAGACTGTGTATGTATATATATCTCTATTTAGAGTTCTCCTGAACTTTGGAGTTAAGTAGATTTAAGAGTAAATTAATTTTCCCTCTATACAATGTGGGTAATGTTTGAAAGTGTATTGTTTTGATTTAACTTTTGCATTATTTCTTGTGACCGATTTTGTTTGTGAGAATATATTCATCTGTGGTTTGACAGTATTGGTTCTGTGGTATGTGTGATTGCTTTTATTTTCTGACCTTGCACATCATTTGAGTAGTGGTAAATTTACTGATTCCTAGATTTGTTGCTGCTAGCAGTGAGAGCAGATGATGTGCATAGAAATGTGTAGCACTGAATTTGCTGCCAAAAGAGGCTATAGTAATGAATGCTGTATATACTCATTCTCAATTAGTTTAGATATTATGAATGCAAATTTTGAATCTCTTACTCAAAGTTAAAAGATACCTCACAAGGTATAGTGTTTGTAGCTAGTCTTACAATCATTTTCACCAACTTTAAGACTTCTGATTTTGAGAAATTGGCATATTCAGCAAAATGAGTACTGAAATGTAGCTCGCCTTCATTTTTTTTTTTTAAATTCTGATAAGAAAGATTTGTTAAGTTGGTAGTGAATATTTTGCACTTGAAAACAGTCAGCATTCTGCAATGTATACATGTGGTAAAGTTTGGTGAGGGTTGTATTTAGTTTATTGATGGTCATAAGCACAGTTTGAGTTATAACTGTGGTTGTAATCCAAGTACAGCTGAATCTGAATGCGGTCTACTGTGACTGTGTACCAGTTTGCCAATGTTCGTAAGTTCAGAAGTAAATATTAGACGTCAGTCTATAGGCTACTGCAAGTCTAACTAGTAACCAGAGGACAGACTCTAACCCTATGCCTTTGTACTTGTGAAGTTAAGATCTTAACAGGTATCCCAAGCTTCCCCCATAATGGCAAAATTGTTAGGAAGTTGTTAACTTTGTAAGATGTTACTGTAGTCTAAGTCCAGTTATATAAGTGCTGTGGTTGCCTATGTTAATTGGTTCCATGTAGGCAATGTTCTCAGCAAAGTGAGTAGCCTTGTGTGTGATTGCAGATAACTGTTGAGGCAGTACTGATGACATTAAAACATGAGTGCCACAGTACATTTTGACACATTACATTTAAGGGTGTGAATATTGAAGTTACTTGGATTCTAACTAAATATTTTTGTCTGTTGTGTTGTCCTAAACTGCTCTTATGATTTTCTCTCCCTAAGACAAGTGCTTTTAATTGTTCTTACGACTTTGCTGATTTGCAAAGTTCTGATAATGGTATCCTGTTCAGTCATAGTTTAACATTGTGCAAGTTTATCAAGTATATTATTAAAGCCAATTTTTTTTCAATTCGTTGCTGTTCGCATTTTTTAGATGTCATTTCAGAAGGCTGTCAAGTAGATGAGTAACTTGGGGTTTCCTCTTTTGACATCCCCAGCTTGACAGATTTCCAAAAATCTTCAGTTGCCGATTCATGGATGATCGCATGTTCTGTCAGAGATCTTTTTTGTGTACCTGACTAGGAAAGCATACCCAACCATGTACGTCTTAGATCTCACTCTTTTTATGTCTTTGCAAAATTCCCACATTTATACTAAAATTACTTGAACTTTCAGCGTACCTTTGATTACCAGATTATCAGCCAAGGCCTGCACTAATATATTTTAATTCTTTTGAGAGGTGCCCTTTAATTGTCATAAATGTCAGCATTTTATTCTGATCACACACGCATGTAGAAGTAGAACTCTTATCTTAAACCAGATGGTGATCCGTACACGGAGTGGCTGTAGGCTTTGCATCCCAGGCCATGCCCTAATAAGAGGGGAATGTAAGGGATTCTCAGATTGGGGTATTGGTTAAACCATCTGTGTTTAGACACTGAGGTTCACAGTACGAGTGGGTCTATGCGTCAGGGTTCAGCTCTGGGCCCTCTTCTGTTCATATTGAAGATGGACTACATCAGCAAGCGAGATGAGATGGGACAGATCACCAAAGCAGCTGTATGGATACAGAGTGGCTCTACAAGGAGGCTCTAAACAGAAACTTCAGCAAATAGGGAACTGGAACAAAACTGACGGCATATGAGAAGAAACTGAATACAGACAGGGCAGTGGTTGTGGCAGTAATTGGAGGTGGGGGGATTAGAACAAGCTGAAAATGGAGAAAGAAGGGAAGTAGTGGATCAGTTTAACAGTTTTGACTTAAGATTTGGTTGAAGAGAAGGGAATGCTGAGTAATGGCCAATGTTAAAAATCACAGGTGTTGCATCCGACTGACATTGTCAAGGTCTAATTGGCTACAGAATAGTGTCAAACTGACAAAGGTGTACAAAACAATAGTATGACCATTGTGGCTGTATGACACAGAAGCATAGGTAATGAAGGCAGAGCAGCTGAAAAAAGCAGTGTGCAGGCTAAGGGACAGATGAAGAACTAAGGACATAAGAGCTGAAGACAAATACCTCCAGTTGCAGTGGTCAGAGAACAGATTTACAGTCATTCAGTCACATGGGCAAGAAAGCAGAAGGTGTTTTGGTAATGCATTGTTGGGAAGGAAGAAAGGAAATGTCCAGCTAAGAGATTGAAATAGCTGCAACATTCCATTATGACTGAAAAAGGTAGAATACTGACATGGAATCAGGAGAAGTGGTGACAGTTAACTCATAACATCCGAGTGACGCCTCCAGGTGCATCGGCAGTCACCTCTTACTGACATGTCTAGGAGTCAAATATTGCTTGTTCATATTTGCATCAGTAATACAAACCATGAAATGTACACAGTATTAAAAGATTTTCATAGAGCTTACAAAATGGCAAACTCAACTGCATTAATATTTAACCTGTATCTAGTGCAGGTGGAGAGTGAGTAACTGTTTTATGTTAATTTAATTTGTGTAGATATAATTTTCACATTTTTGTAAATATCTCAACAAAATAACACAACTCCTTAGCCTAAAATGGAGGCTGTCCGCTATATGAATAAAAAGCTGATGACAGTATGTATGTAAGGGGTTGCTGAGATCTTGTAAGTTTACAAAATATTGCAAACATAATAGTTACTGTGTTTCTAAAATTTCAGTTTAAGACCTAGAACCTAAAGAATGATACCATTATAAAAATGGTTTGTGCTGAAGAGTTTGCCATTTATACTATTCATGACCCCCATTGTTCCAGAGATACTAACATTTTTGAAGACATAATTTGATTCTGTCAAAAGGCTTAGGCTCTGCCCATTGGAAGTTGCAGTGCAAACTTCCATTGGCGTGAATGAGTAATGTAACAGCATGACCTCATATGTAAAAAAAAAAAAAAAAAAAAAAGGGGGGGGGGTGATGGGTATCAATTAAAGACCTCTGGAAAGTCGGTCCTTGTATGCCACCTGATCTCTTCTCAGATAGGAAGGTATTTAGCTCACCATTGTCTGATAACAGTGCAAGCAAGACAGAGCTGTATGTCCTAATAGTCACCTCTGGAAGTCCTAGATTGCAACACCTTGATCTTGCAGATTAACATTTTGAGCATCACCACTACTTGCCAGCTTATACAAAATGAGATTTTAAGCCCCCAAACAAACCAGTTAGAATCTGGTTCTGGAATTCTGCTCAATCTCACCTTGGACTGAGAATGGCCGTCTTGGCGAAGTCTTGTGTCCTGTCCTGTTTGCCCTTTGCCCTCCAGCAAGACTTGCAAGGCCGCAAAGTAAGTTAGGGTTATGCTTTGCCTGTCTTTTGGAGGCTTCTCTTTTAGGTGGAGGAGCATTCTGCTGGAGATTCTAGTTGGCCATTGCGTGTGTTGCACAAACCTCACAACTTGGCACTGATTCTGGAGTACACCTCCCTTTCTGAGCAGAGAAGGCATAGTAGCAAACTTCTGCTGTATGCTTACATTGGGTAAGCTCAAGCCACACACCTTTGGTCTCTGATTTTGTAGTGTCTTTGACTATTCCTTGGCAGGATATTTTGAGGACCATGAGGTCTTTAATCTTTTTTTAGAAAGCTAATAAGCTACAGTAAATGGATGAAGGATAAGGAGCCAGAAGCTTGGGTTGTTCCTCAATCTGTCCTGAATGCCATTTGAGGACTGAAAATGTTTGTATTCTTTGTCATTAGAAGTATGATGCCCTTAACAGACTCTTGACAAAGTGGAATGACATGATTATGAAGTATCCCAGCATAAAATTCTTGTGTGGTCTCTTGTAGGTTCTGGAGACCACAGTACCACTGTAGCATGATGCTAGATAAGGAAATCCTAATTTTTTCATGATGGCTGAGGGTATTCATTTTTACCATTTTTTTGGTCTTGTGGTCTGTATTAACATTCCTAGTTCTATTTCGATTTTGTGGGATAGGCTTTGAAAAATGGTCTGAGTGGTTTCAATCCTGAGGTCTGTGCATGTCCACATGTAGAAATCCAAAAGCAGCAGCTTTAAACTTTTATATAGTCCTTTGTAATTTAGTGTGCTGATTTTATAGGTTAGCAGGTTCAGTGATTTGCTTATTCCAAGTGGGATGGCTTGCATCCTGTTCTTACAGGGACAAGTCTTAGACAACTGGTTTTGGATACCTGTTTTGATCTGGTGGAAAAACCATAAGAGGCAGTGGGCAATTGTAAGAATCTCTGCTGCATTGTAATTCAGCATACTTGAGGAATTAGCTGCAAGTAGGCAACCACCTTTCTGATCTTCGAGTTTTGAACATCCCCAGAGTTGACCTGGTCTCTTCTCCATCCTGTGTATGTTCGCAGAATGCATGGTGATGGGGGGATGGAGGTGGGGAAAGACAGCTCACTCCATCAGGTTTTTTTTTTTTTGCCACAAGAAAGTGTTGTTTTGTCAAGGGGAAAATCACAATGTTATCTGTGATCTTTGTTCTGAACCTTTTTTCTGCTGGTCTTGAAGCCTTTGGGCTTAAAACAAGTTTTTATAGCACTGAGTTAAGGAGCATCCACCCTTCCTAGAAGAGAACAATTTTTAGACAAAAAAAAAAGTAGAGAGTAAGGGAAGCAAGTCAAGCCACCGTATGTGGGTTCAGTGATTGTAAAATGATCAGAGCAAGTTCACTGAGGGCAGTTTTGGCAAACATTTGTTTTTATATTCACCGGAACTGCCTTGAGTCAAAAAGAAATGAGAAGTGACATCACAAAAAAAAAGTTAAGGAATCTGTGGACAAACAGCACATGGCTGTAATGACCCTGCAAGTCCCATAAGGCCTTTGAGGGATCTGCTGTCAGTAATATGAATCATTGTCTTCCCCAGCCCTGGTACTTCATCCACTTTCTTGACTGTACAAGCTACTTCAGAGGCCAACAGTTGGAATTTATGGACAGTGCAGCACAGCCTTTCTTGGTGGGGACCACTGCATAACTGCCACACGTCAGTCCCCAGGCACCTGCATTAAAATGAATTTGGTACCAGCTGTAGATATTTTTTCCTAATTTGGATATTCCTCTCCTTGTCTTCAGGAAACTGGGAAAGTGGCTACTGTTAATGACATTTTACAAGAGCTAGGGTACTCAAGCAACATATCCCTGACGGACCTTGTCCCTTTGAGGCAGATGCATGCCTGTGAAATGTTCACCCCAGACTTCTGGATCCGATCTAAAATCAGATCTTAAACTGCAGATTCTCTGACAAGGATTATATTATGACTTTGCAAAAAGTGTGTTCTAATACCGCCCATGATGCCCTTTACTTAAAGCACTACAAAACCAGCCCAAGGAAAGCTAAGCACTGAAAGGAATCCTGGTTTGGAGGGCAAAGAGAAGGAAAAGTTGCCTCTTGTCAATTTTACTGTCCTCTAGGTCATAATAATGAAGATCTTGCATCCGCAAGCTCCCCTCATGCAGGGTCTTCTAAAGGGGATTGTTTAGTGTGATGAAAGGAACAGGAAGGAAGTAGGCTGCCAGAAAGCTCTTGGAGATGCATAAAAGTTATGTGGACCTTCTAGAGAGCCAGGCCTTTGAGTACACATTTGAACAGTGGGAGTGGTAAGCACTAGGTAGCCTATCTGACGAGAAGTGGTTTCTGGCCCAGAAATTATAGTTAATTGGCCATTTGGGCAGTTTTCAATCCCCTTCGGCTTTCTGGTTTAAAAGCCTGTGTTTACCTCTGTTTAGCTGTGCTGCCCAGTGCACAAGCTATTACTGGTGCCAGAAAGTCTGCTCTACAATTTTTCCGTTAGATCTTGGTTGAGCTCTTCTCTCTTGCACTTTAGCTTATTTACCTAGCACTTCATCAGGCTTTGTAGCAATTATTGTAGCACACAAGTGCTAACAGCACTAGACGTCCTATAAGGAAACCGCTTCAGTGCTTGGTAATGACCATCCCTCCTAGCCTGTCTAAAGGACCCATTCCCTGTGCTTTCTCCTATTAACCTAGTGAACTTGGGCATTCTGAGGCAGTGTAGCAACTGCCTGATGTACACAGACAACCCTCTCCTCTTACCTCCCAACACTCAGACTTGTGAGAGATGCACTAATATCTCCAGATTGGAAGCCATGCACTCTCCAGCCAGGACCAGAAAAGCTGGTCAAGAGGAGGTCAACACCTGCACCACACCACATGGAACACAGCCCTCAAAAACACCCACCATCACAGCTCTCACACAAAATCACAAACCACACACCAACCTTTGCGGTGGCTCTCAGTAAAAAAAAAACTAACCGAACAGCAGAGACCTCTAAGGCAAAAATGCAGTCAACCACCACAACACAGCACAAACCACAAGACACGTAGTTCACCTACAACAGTGGGCCTCTCAACCTAAGCCCCTAAGGCAAAACAACTTGCCCAGTACATTAATCATATGTGACTCAATAGTGAGGCACACAGATGTCCCACTCACTAGGCTGAATAAGAAGACAACACTCACCTGTCTGTCAGGTGCCAGAATCCACCACTTAACACACACACTCTGGTCACTCCACAGCAAGTACAAGTATGACTCTGTCATTGTCCATGTAGGTGTGAATGACCTGAGATGCACCTCCCTGGACTACATGAGACATGGTGGAACTCTCTGATTATGTGGCCCAGGCAGGTATGACCCTAGCCCTGAGCAGCATCCTACTGTCTCCCAGAATGGTACCGGAGTACAAGCAGAAAATGATTAATTTTACCAGTTGGCTAAGTTTCTGGTGTCATTCTAAGGGGATCCAGTATCTGTCTGCTTGGGATGACATGATTGACGGACCTCGATGCTTTGCCAGAGATGGCCTGCATCTGTCACCCCTGGGTTTCCAGGTACTGGCTAAGGCTCTTGCCACCCCTATATAGTGCCTTTTTTAGGTGGTGCCCCAAAGACCAAATTACCACTGTTACAGCTATAAATAAATGCAATTTGAAGGTCATGTTGCTCAACGGTAGAAGTCTAAATCTCAAGATGCAGTCGCTTGAAACACTCCTCAAAATTGAGAACATCGACATTTGTGCTGTAATGGAGACCTGGTTTAAAGTGGCAGAAAGCACCCCTGCACTACCAGGCTATAATTCATTTCACACCTTTTGGCCCCAGAACATTGACCGAAGCTCCAAAGGTGGTGGTGCCTCCATATTCATAAAGGTTATGCACACCTACAAACTAGTAGCCCAGCATAGCGTAACTGAGATACTTCAGGTACAACTAATATTGGGTAAGACGTAGCCTGCTGTAGGTCCCCAACCATGTCCTAAGACTCCCACTCCACATTCCTAAGCACCCTGGAATCTATTGGGGTCCAACTCAACACCCTCATACTAGGCGACTTGAACTACCCTTCCATCAACTGGGAAAACTATTCATGCACCAAAACACTGGCCCAACACTTCCTGGAATACTTCAGTTCCAATGCCTTGGACCAGCTCATTCTTACCCCCACTAGAAGAAGCAACATCCTTAACCTGGTTATTAACATGGGCAACAGTTGCTTTGTACCAGTAGTCAATTCCTCCCTGGTTAGATCCGACCACAAACTACTGTGGAAATCCACATCTCACCCACACCCCAGCAAAAGTAACCACCATGAAAAACTTCTCCAAAGCTGACTTTGAGCTCCTAAAAACAGAGGTGGCTAACTTCACGGCACCCATGCCAATGGAAAATATATGCAGGACTGCCGAATCACACACCAATGCACTTTTCGAACATGTACATAAATGCATGGAACTAGCCATACTAAACAGAACCAAGACCCACTCCTCCAAAAAAAGGAAGCCGTTCTGGTGGTTCTCTGCCATTAATATACTCTACAACAGAAGGAAGAAACTGTTTCAGAAAAAGCCCAAGACTGGAAAAACTTCCTTATTAGCCTCAACAAAAAGTTGAGATCCCTTATCAAATCCTCTAAAGCCACCTATGAAGGCAGCCGACACTAAAAACAACCACAAAGCCTTCTATAGTTATATCAAAAATATCCATGGTAATACCCAGATTTGCTCTGAGTTACTGCACAATGGGTACCTCCTGTACTGAGCCAACAGATATTGCCAACATATTGGCTGACAGATTCAGTGCCAACTTCCCCCCAATAAAGGACCAATCACAGTACCAGAAGAATGCCAGGCACCCAGCATTCCTGCAGCACAGGTTGAAGCTGCATTGTCCAAGGCCAAGAATACTGCTTCCATGGGGCCTGGTAATATCCCTGGCTGTGTTCTACATGAACTACAAAGTAAAATGGCACACATCTCTGTGCCCAGTTCACTCACACCCTCACCTCAGGCTTTGTCCCTACTGAATGGCGCACTGCTACAGTCATCCCTGTCCATAAAGGGGGAGCGACTACAGACCCTGGGAATTATCGCTCCATTAGCCTGACATGTAAGTCTATGGAGCGGATCATCGTGGACCTAATTAACAAGCATATAGGTAATCGCCAAACTCTGTATCATGCACAATGTGGTTTTGTGAAAGGGAGATCATGCCTTGCCGACTTCTTTGTCAGTCACCAGAGCTGTGGATGACTAAGGTAGTTCATACAGCCCACCTCGATTTGGCCAAGGCCTTTGATACCATTCCTCACTCAGGAATTGATACTCCCCAATCTAGGCATCAACCCCTATATCACCTGATGGGTTGCAAACTGGCTCACAGAACCCACAGTGTGAAAGTAGCAGACTCCAAGTCAGACTGCAGACCAGTCATGAGTGGAGTCCTACAGGGATTGGTTCTGGGTCCTCTCCTGTTTGGCATCTACTTCTCAGAAGTCCACGCCAACGCGGAGGGACACTGGCTAACCCAAGTTCGCAGATGACTGCAAGCTGGGAGCCATTATTAACTCAAAGTGATGCAGATATTCTACAGAAAGGCCTCACTGAGACCAGTGACTGGTGTCGAAACCATGGCCTTAAGCTTAATGCCAAAAAATGCAGAGTCATCCCTTTGGGAAAAACTCAGTTTCCACTTAATTACCACATCGATGGGAGCCCACTGAACACAGAAGGCATTATAAAAGATTTGGGGACACAGGTTGACAGCAACCTCTCCTTCGACCACCACATTGCCACTGTGGGCAGAAAGTCCTATGTGGCACATCTCATTACCAAGGGTTTTGCATCCAGGAAGAAAGAGGTAATCTCTCTACTCTTCCCTCATTAGACCAATCGAGTATAATGCCCCATGTGGCATATACCTCACTAGACATCTGCAACAACTGGAGAGGCCACAAAAGTACCTTGCAGAGGATTCTAGGCCTTAAACACATCATACACTGACAGACTCAAAAAAAAAAAAAAAAAAAAACTCCAGCTATTCTCTTGTATAGTCTGCTAAGAGGTAATCTCTGCTTTACTTTCAAAGCCATGTCTGACCCAGCTCTGTTAGAAATGCTACATCTAAAGAAATCCCAATCCATCCGCACCACACACTCCAGAGACCTCGACCTCATTACCGCAATTAACAGAACATGCTGGAGGGACAGGTTCATAACCCAGAAACTGCCCATGGCTCTGGAATAGACTTCCCATACATGCAAGCAGAGCACCTCACTGGCCCTAAAGAGAAATCTTGAGTGGATGGGAAATAGAAAGTTCACCCCGGGGATCACTCCAGTGGCTGTACTCAATAGAGGCACCGGGAACTAACGTCAGGTGGCATGATGCCAGGGCATTTTTATGGGCTAGGCTTGTTAAGGCTCCAGGGCCATTAGCCTAGTACAAATTTATGAACATGCCTGCCTTGAGCCAGGTTTTGTACCTTCTACCCTGAGAAAGCCCATCCGGGTGTTGAGTCCAGGAAAGGTTCAAACATCTCTTCAGAGATCACAAACTGATCC
Source organism: Protopterus annectens (assembly GCF_019279795.1). Classification (NCBI taxonomy): domain Eukaryota; kingdom Metazoa; phylum Chordata; order Ceratodontiformes; family Protopteridae; genus Protopterus; species Protopterus annectens. Next base: position 1,743,444,865 of record NC_056743.1, on the reverse strand, counting down.
TGCTGTTATCTCCACATGCTGCCAAAGAATTCAAGCTGTTTAAACACCTTTACTAAATTAAAACTTAAGACCTAGGCAAAGCTGCATTAATAGAAAACAAACCATATTAACATTTTTTTCTACATAAGTACATTATACATCTGATATGTTTTTCTTTCATTAGAACTGTCATTGGTCCAGCACTACATAAATTGCTCAATTCCTGTGAATCCAAGCTGTTTTGAGGTCTGAATAGTAATCTCTGATTTGGGGGGGGGGTACAGTGTTGCACCATTTTGGTAAAAAACATGTCTTCCATTCTGGCTGTTGTGTTGTGCTTCAGTACAAAGCTAACATCCTTAAATGGAGGACATGACAAACTGTTTTGCAAACTTATTTGCCACTTGAAGTCATTACATAGGCTGTTAGATGGCTGTGAAAGCAGGTAGGCTTACCATCAAATGTTGCTACATACCATTGATGTCTGTGCCGTGGAGAGCTTCAAACAGGTATACGTGTACATGGCTGGCTTAGAATGTAGTCATTAATGGATTGAGTCAAAAGGGCACTTTTAAGTGCTCTTGGAAAAGGAGTTGCTGTTTAAAGCCCCTTCAAGAAATTATTTGAAAGACTTGAGTGGGTTTTTTATCAACCGTTACAGAACTCCAGACTTTCAAGTAATGCACTGATTAGACTTTTTCCAGTGTGAGAACTGAGAAGTTGTTAAAAGGTAGTAAAAGTTACCAGTTTGGGTGAAATTTGTTTAGTGACCAGTAATTAGTGCATGGATGCCAGCAAAGAAGATATTTGGAAAAGGTAAAGGCAAATCAACCAGAAAAGAAAACGTGCTCTCTGAAGAACCTCACAGCAAAACGCATTTCAAGTTGCAGCCTTAATATGAGAGGACTTCAGTAATTTATACAGGGAAAATAAGTTGGATGCTTTGAGGTGTAATAAGTGGGACACCAGAAGAAATGTATACATTCAAATGACAAAAGGCTGGAAGAAATAGAAGCTTTAAGCAGCCAGTCACATGAGCTGATAAAACTGCAGAAAAAAGGGACCTCAACAAAGGTAGGACTGGTTAAGCTTGATGTTTCTCAAAAGCTTCCCTGAAAATAGAAGACAAAGCAAACGTGAGATTTTTTTGCTGCATCAGAAACTGGAAGGTTTACATTCCATTAATACATTCCATTAATGCATTGCATGAATTTTATGGAAGTACAAAAAAGCAACTGGACAAGTGTCCAACTGCTGAAATTGTTAATTAAGAGCATACACAAACCCATACATTTTGTGTATGATCCAAAGCTGGCCATCAGAAAGCTGAAGCAACCTGTATTAATAAAATCTAATCATACCAGCTAAAAGCTGTTTGTAACAAAAAACTGTGCCAGAAGGGAAACTCATCAAAAATACAGGCACGAGTATTTGTGGAAAACGGCTGTACATCAGGCAGAAGAGAGGCAGGCTTTTCTCAGTCATCAGAAAATTTTAAAAAGCATGTATGAGATTATGAAAACTGCTTGGTATAACAAATTTTTCCTGTGGGATGAAAGATGTTTTTTGGATGTAGACCAGCCCATGGAGGAAATAGTTTAGCCAACAAAGTGAGTCAGCAGGCTGAAATGGTACTCTACTTCTCAGTTTTGTGACAGTAAGAAAACATGGTAGAAAAGTTTTGCCCATTAAACAATTTCATTTGTCCAACCCAACATGCTTGAGTGAGAGCAGAAACCCTGGGAATGACTCTGAATCTAATCAGAAACCAGTGTTGGGAGATCAGTGTCATCAGGAAGACTTTGGGAAGATAGTTTCTTTCAGATAGGATGGCTAGGGAGTGGGTTGAAGGAAAACAGTTAAACAAATGTTAAAAGTATGAGAGGGGGATGGGGGAAGAAGTAATAGAAATTTTGAGGGGTTGTCAAAAGCTGAAGTATTACAGAACAAGAAAAGAGAAGCATTTGAGTTCTGAAGAGAAGTATTTGGATATTATGCATGAGCTTAGAAAAAAGTTGCTGTTAGACTGTATTTTTGCTAGCCTCAGAATGCAGAGACTACTAGGACAATGTTGTAAGCAGCTGAAAGTAGAAAAGTTTGCTGTTAAACTTGGGAGCATCTGACAAGAAAACTAAACAGAGTTCCAGTAGTGATAATTGGATATATTTCAGAAATTCTTTGTAAATTTCTGTAAAGCACAGGAATGGAGGAAACAAAGAAAAGGCACAAATGGAAATATTTGTAAAAGTAACTGGGCCAAAGTTAGAGGAACACGAGGCCCAATAATTAATGGTAAAGAATAGCATGAAAGGGATAAAAATTGCAGTATAATCAGTCAACAGGAAAGTAGCCAAGAACAGATGATATTCCTGTGGGAGTTAGGAGAGGAGAAAGTGATAAAGTTCTAGAAGATTTTATTTAATTTTAAAAGGAGGGACAGTACTAGCATCTTGGAAGAAAACTGTGGTGGTTGTACAACCCAGAGAAAATGGGACGTTCAGACCCAGCTTCATATAGACTATTTCAGTTTTAAACCATGATTATAAAGTGTTGGACTGTACTAACTGAAAGAATGGCAAAGATGTTACTAAAAATGATAGGTATTGATAAATGTGTTTGCAGAGGGAAGGCGAAGATTTGACCGCAGACCAAAAGGAGCCAGAATGTAAGAAAATGGTATTTTGGGTCTTTATGCAAAGAAGACATTCACTAGAATCAGCTGGGATTTGGAGTAGGTTAATGATGCATTCAGTTTCAAAATAATGGTGTTAATTACGAGGATGTATAGTGTCGTAGGCAAGAATTAAGGTGGGAGGATTTCTGTCAGTGTTTGAACAGACTCACAAATTGAAGGATATAACTGGTATGGTAATCAAGATGTTAATTTTATTTCCCAGATATTACTGCAAGTAGGCATGTAGAAAATAGGCAAGAGGAGGCTACAATTCATTAGCAAAAATTAGCAAAGGCACCAAGCAAGGTATTGAGAGCAAATAGTTATGGCTGGAAAGGTAGTAAGAGTGGGCTGACCCAAGCTGAATTTTGGCCTGCAAGTTAGAGACTGCCTTCCTACCAGGGATTAAAAAGAGTAAAAATAAATGGAAAGTGATGGAGTGGTAAACAAAAGGCCATCTCTGAGTTTTTAATTGAGTCTATAAAAGAAAAGGCTATTGAAAAGGGAATAATTAGTAGGGCATAGAAAATATTGCATGGCTACTGACCTCTTTTGATTTGTTTAGTTAAGATTGGAAAGGGAGACTGGCAAGACAGTTTACCAAGGAATAGTGGGAGTGTATCGTAGGTAGGTACTAGGCTATTGGCCCTAGGGCCTATATAAGCCTAGACAAAAAGGTACCCTGGCTTTTACCTCCCAAGAAAATTATTTTCCTATGTCCCTGTCGAGCAGGGCCACAGAAGTGATCCCCAGGGTGAATTTCCCATCTCCTATCCAATCAAGATTTTTCTTGAGTGCTAATTGAGGAGCTTTGTTTGATGTAGATTGTTCCAGAGTATGGGAAGTCTCTGGGACAGGAATCTATCCCTCCAGCATGTTCTGTTTATTGTTGACAACGTTTAGGTCCCTAGAGGGTGTAGCTCTGAGGGATTGGGATTTCTTTAAGTAGAGCATGTCCAGCAGCTGTGGGTTTGACTAAGCTTTGTATGTTGGGCAGAGATCGCCTCTGAGTAGGCGATATGCGACGGAGTAAAGCTGGAGTTTTTTGAGACTGCATAGGGCATTTATTTGAGGCTGGTAATCCTCTTTGTGAGGTATTTCTGCAGCCTTTCCAGTTGTTTATGTCTTGTGAGGTACATACCAAAAGGGGCACTGTATATTCTATAATGGGTCTAATGAGTGACGAGTAGAGGGGAACAGTGACTATTTTACCTGGATGGAGAAACCTTTTGTGATGAGGTGTGTCACATAGGATTTGCCGACTACTGTGGTGATGTGATAATCAGAGAGACTACTGTCCACCTGTGTCCCAACGTCTCTTATCACACTTTTGGTGTTAAGTAGACTGCCGTCTATGTGATAGTTCATGGGTACAGAGTTTTTAATCAAAAGGGATGACAATGCACATTTTGGCATTGAGCTTGAGGCCATGGCTTTGACACCAGGCATCTGTCTCAGTGAGGCCCTTTTGTAGGATGTCCACATAGTTAGGAGTTTCTATTATAGCTACTAGTTTGCAGTCATCTGCGGACTTCATTAGCCAAAGACCTTCTGTGTTGGCCTGTACTTCAGAGAAGTAGATACCAAACAGGAGAGGACCCAGGACTGAACTCTGTGGTACTCCACTTGTCACTGGTCTGAAGTCAAATTTGAAGTCTGCTACTTTCAGAGTGTGTGGGTTCTGTCAGTGAGCTAGTTGGCAACCCATCTTGTGACGTAGGGATTTATACCTAGTTAGTGAGTTTATAATTCCAGAGAGGGGGATGGTGTTAAAAGCCTTGGCGAAATCTAGATAGGCTGTGTGAACCACCTTGCCCTTATCTACGGCTTTGGTGACTGCTTCAAAGAATTCTATCAGGTTTAGGAGACATGATTTGCCTTTTACAAACCCAGTTCGGGTGGTGTCCATAGTTTGGAGATTACCAGTGTCATTGTTTATAAGTTCCATGATGATGCATTCCATAGCCTTGCAGACCAGGCTCGTCATGCTTACGGGGTTTTAGTTTGCAGGGTCCGTGGTGGCTCCCCTTTGTGGAATGGGATGACAGTCGCTGTGCGCCATTCAGTGGACACAAAGCCTGAGGTAAGGCTATGATTGAACATGATACTTAGGTGGGGTGCCAGTTGGTTCTGTAGTTCGTGTATGGGATGTTGTCAGGTCCCATGGATGCTGTGTTCTTGGCTTTGGAGAGAGTGGTTTTTATCTGTGCAGCAGTGATTGCAGGAACTTTGCTTTCTTCCAGTATAAAGATGGGCTTTTTAAGGGGGTGAGAGGGGGGTGGGTGAGGGGGGTAAAGTTAGCACTGAACCTATCTGCCAGGATGTTGGCAATATCAGTTGGTTCTGTATATTTAGTGCCATTGTGCTGTAACTCAGAGCAGATCTGAGTGTTGCCATTGAGATTCTTGACATAGCTATAGAATGTTTTGTGGTTGTCTTTAGAATCTGTGGCGATTTTTGTTTTTGTAACTAGCTTTGGAGGATTATGAGGTATCTCAGCTTCTTACTGAGGCTGACCAGGGAGTTCCTCCAATCATGGGATTTTACTTTTTTTTTTTTTTTTGCAACAGTTTCTTCTGTTGTAGAGTTTGTTTATGGCAGGGGACCACCAGATTGGCTTCCTTTTTTGGAGGATAGCATCTTGGTTCTGTTAGGGATTGCAAGATCCATGCACTTGTGTAAGTGCTTATGAAGTGCATTTGTGTAGGATTCAGCAGTCATACCTCTATTGTCTGTCTGCATGGGTGTTGTAAAGTTTGCCACTTTTGTCTTAAGAAACGTGAAGTTGGCTTTGAAGAAATATTTTACGGTGGTTTCCCTAATGGGGGGTGGGATGTGGATGTCTAGGGTGATTAGCTTGTGGTCTTCTCTGACCAGCGAGGAATTGACCTCTGGTGTGGAACACCGGTTGCCCATGTTGGTAATGACCAGGTCTAGGATATTGCTGCCCTTGGTGGCGGTGTGGATAAGTTGATCCAAGGCATTGGAATTTATGAATTCCAGAAAACGTTGAGCAAAAGAGTTGGTACATGAGTACTTTTCCCAGTTAATGGTGGGGTAGTTGAAATTGCCCATTATTAGGGTATTAGGTTGTACCCTAATATTTTCCAATGCATCAAGAAATGAGGAGTTGGAATCCTGGGGCATGGTGGGGGATCTGTAGCAAGTTACAATTTGGATTGCGGTCTTGCCCCAGAGTTAGTTGCACTTGGATAATCTCGGATGCATTATGCTGAGCAATTAGCCTGGAGCTGTGGATATCCTTAATGAATATGGGCATGCCTCCACCTTTAGTGTTTAGGTCCAGGTTAGGTGGCCGAAAGGTGTGGTATGAATTATAGCCTGGTAGTGCAGGGGTGCTCTCTCTAACTTTGAACCAGGTCTCTCTTACTGTACTGATGTATATTTTCTCCATTTTTAAGGAGTGCCTCAAGTGAATGCATTTTGAGGTTTAGACTTCTAGCATTGAGTAGCATTATCCTCAGATTTTGCTTGCTTTGTACCCGATTGATGAATTTTTCACTTTAACCTTTCCTAAAAAAGGCACTATAGGGGTGGGTGGCAAGAGCCTTAGCCAGTATTTGGAGTCCCAAGGGCGACAGGTGCAGGCCATCTCTGGCAAAGCATTGTGGTTTTTCAATCATGTCATCCCAGGCAGACAGATACTGGATCCCCTTAGAATGACACCAGAAGCTTAGCCAATTGTTGAAGTCAATCATTTTGTCCTTGTACTGTGATATCATTTTGGGTGATGGCAGGATGCTACTCAGGGCTAGGGTCATACCTGCCTGGGCTACAAGATTGGACAGGTCCTCCATATGTCTCTTCATTTTGTCCAGGAAGGTACATCTCCGGTCATTCACACCAACATGGACAATGACAGAGTCATATTTGTACTTGTGGAATGACCTGTGTGCTTGCATTATGTGGCGGATCCTGGCACCCAACAGGCAGCTGACAGTAACTTTCTCCTTCAGCCTGGTGAGTGGAACATCAGTATGCCTGACTATAGAGTCACCTATGACTTGAGTGTTGGGTACGACCTTATGCTTTATGGGCTGTGGTTGTGACATGCTGAGTTTGTGGGCTGTGTTTCATTTGGGTTGTGTTGGGGGGGTGGAGGTTGCTTGTGTTTTTGCTTTGGAGGGCCCTGTTGCTTGGGCAGATTTTTATTGAGAGCCTCCGCGAATGTAGGTGTGTGTTTTGTGTTTCTATGCATGTGTTTTGGTGGTGTGTTTTGAGGGACTATGTGATGAGTGCGGTGCAGGGCAAGTGTTTACCTTCTCTTGACTGTTTAGTCTTGGGTGGAGAGAGCTTTGCTTTCAGTTTGGCTATATAAGTGCATCGCTCACAGGTTGTAGTGTTGGGTGGTAGGAGGAGAGGGTTGTCTGTGTACATGAGGCAATTGCTGCAGTGCCCCAAGATGCCCATATTCATCAGGAAGACAGGAGAAAACACCGTGAGCTGACTTAAGACATGCCTAGATAGGTGCTTATTTATTAAGTACTAAAATCTGTTTTCCTCTAGACAAGTGAGGAAAGTTGAGTGCTGTAATAATTTCTAGCTTATTTAGTGCTTATGAGTTCTGAATAAGTGTTGAGCTCAAAGAAACAGATTTGATTGCTAAAACTAAAAACTGGTTAGTTCTAAGGGAAAATTCGAAGAGCAGACTTTATGGCGCCAGGAGTAGTTTAACCTTGGCTAAGCGGCGATGCATAAAGCTACCTAGTGCTTACCACTTCCACTGATGAGATAGGCTTCCCTCCAACACAGAAAGGCTTGGGGGCTCAGAAACTTACAAGCAGTCCTGGGTACAGCAAATGTGTATCTGGATTAGACTACTAACAGGTCTTTAGGCTTTTTTCCGATTGGGGGTCATCACAGAGGAACTCTGGTCCACTAATGATTGGCAGTTGATTTTTACGGTGCCGAGTTGCCAGCCTGATGCCCAATCTCCAAAGAAGGCACACCCATTTACGCACACACCTACCTGCATGTCTTTAGCGTCAATCGACCGTGGGGAGGACATGCAGATTTCACACAGAAGGTGCTCCAGCCGAGAATCAAACAGGAGAACCTCTTGCTATGAGACGACAACACTAACCGCTGCACCAACAGAAACCAGCTTAGAAAAAAAAAATTTTCTTTTGTAAAGTGGAAGGGGAGAAGAGTTTAAGAAACTAAGTGGGTTGGCCTTCTCAAATGTTCTCCCTGTATTGGTCAAATGAGGTAATGATATTTGACTGGGAGGCGCATCCCAGATCTAATTTAGAGTAGGGGTCGGCAACTGCAAAGCCACCAAGTATAAGAACAGGATACCAATGGGGAGACAGGGTGGGAAACAAAAATCAGAACAAACCCAAACAGATGCTTAACAAATGTAGAAAATTTCCAGTTAATACCTCGCAGACAGTGAATCTAGCTAGAAAAGTATGCAGCAGACAATAAAAGTGCTATAAATAACTTGTACAAATAAGCAAAAAAAACAGGATACTTAATGTTATACATCACAAATCAGTTTGCTCAGTGCCCTTTCTCCAATTAGCTCAGTGTGAAATGGCAGCACCACTCACAAGTTAACTTTTTAAGTAACAAAGTTGAAACCTGAAACAATTTAAAAAAAAAAAGCTTGAAAGAACCAAGAAGGTGCTTACTCCAAGCCCGTAGTCCAGGTAACCCCAATCAGCCAATGACAATAAACACTTCCCTCTCCCTGAAATGCAAGACTGGCTTTGGCTAAACTAACATGGCCTGGAACATGTGCTCAGAGACAGCCTCTACCAACAAACTAGGCCCAAAACACAAGCCTGAATATGGCCAATGCTACAACTACCCACACTACGTAGGTAGAAGAAACTGCAGAAATGTTTATCACAGCAGAAAAGCAGCAGTGAGCCTTAAAATGAAAGTTTTAAACAGGTAAAGGAGCAAGGAGACTCTAGAGAATGCTTTTAGCTGCAAGCAATTAAGTTATAGGATACACTCCTTGGCAGGAAATCAGAACAAATAAACCCAAACAGATGCTTAACAATTGTAGAAAATTTCCAGTGAATACCTCACACAGTGAAACTAGCTAGAAAAGTGTTCCGCAGACAAAAGTGCTATAAATAACTCATAAAAATAAGCAAAAAACAGGATACTTAATGTTATATATTGCAGATCAGTTTGCTCAGTGCCCTTCCTCCGATTAGCTCAGTGTGAAAAGCAAAGTGGGATATGAGCTATTTATATAATGTTGGAGTAAATGATGGTTTCAAAAAAACACAATTTATGAAGTTAATTTAAAATGTTTAAAACTGTTTACCATCGGTGTACACAGTTACAAAGACGAAAACATTGTTCAACATGTGTAGTTAATAAAGGTGTTTGAAAATATAATCAGGAAGACCAGCAGCCATTTGAAATTGGTGACCGAGTCTGAGAACTTTAAACCTTTAGTCCAACTAGCTGTAGTTTAGACTTGTGAACTGTGGTTCTGCAAAACTCTGTCAAACTGGAAGCATTACTGTTTTGAACTGTAACGAGACAAACCTCCGTTTTTAGTTTAATATTTAGAAATGCACTGGATGTTATAAAGAAGCGACTACAAGTGAAACTTGTTCTTGTTAATCATTGTATAAAATTTTCCTGATGTAAATTGCATGTTCTTTTATAATGTTATGAATAGTATGTACCCAAAGGTATTTTAAATACAAGGTAGGAGGTAGTTTGTCAGTAACTGCTTTGTATGCTAGTGATTGTACATCTGAGTATATTTTTTTAATGTATTCAGGCATTAACTGCAAAGAGGCCGGAAAGAATTAAGTTATCATAATGTATTTGGCTTATGTGGGTTTGTAAATGTGTGACCATAGTATGTAAAGATTTAATTAAGATAATTTTCCTGTTTTGTAATGGTGGATACGTAGATTATTTAAGCTATAGTTGACAAAACTAGTTCAGTAAATGTAAAGGGAGAAATGAAGTTTGAAACCATAAGAAGTGAATGTTGCCTCCCTAGCAGCTTTAGTATTCTAATGTGTTAAATATGTCAGTGCACACCTTATTTGTACTTTCTCCAGGCTAAAAGTTCATGTTTTCCAAACGCATGCACGTTTTTCACATCTGGTCAAGGAATATAGGTAAGATCAGATGATCTGGATAAGTGGGGGATACAAGCTCTGTCTAACATGCTCTTTAGCATAGTTGACCTTAACTTTAGTTAATTCCTGTGGATGCAGACCTTGATTTAAAACAACTGCTCGTATTTTGAGGGATGCAATTCCCTTTGGAAGGTGTGTGCAATCTTGTGTATTTGCTGCAAGATAAGTTTTTTTGTTGAAGCAAAAGTCAGGGAAAAATGTGACTGGTTCAGATGAAGCAGCAGCAGCTCTAGAGTGCTAGCTTCTGTGCTAAATGAACACCAACTCTAATGCAGCATGCCAAATTTTGATTTTTATAGCACATCATGACCCTGTTTTCCACATATGCCCTTCTGTTCCTATGTTGCAGTATTCTTAATGTGGTATTCTCTGCCGCAGGCGACCCGAACGTTGGTTCCTTATACAAAAGCTTAAGCCTGGTTGCTGTAGGTGTGTGGGACATCACACGTAGGGCCATAAACCAGGGACCTTAAATGTGACATCTGCATGTACAGACCTGAAGAACTTTTCAGCCGCAGTCGACCATCACTTTGGTCGCTTCGCTCCTCTACTTTGAAGATGTCTAAAGCTAAGTACCTTGTCGGGAATTTTGTTTTAAATTATCGCTTGAGCGTGGTTTGCTGTACCCTACCATTAGCGGATTTCCACGAAGAAGGGAAAATGCTGGTGTGAGTGCCAAATTCCGCATAAGGATATGCACAACTATTATGTTTTCTGTCTAGGCTGAGAACATGACCATACTTCCTGCCCAATTTGTCCATCCTTCATACCAAAGACCCTCTGAAACCGTTTGGCTGCCCTAAATCTATATTTAGAAAACCAGAGGCTAAAAAAAGCTAGCTCTCAAGATTGATCCCGAGTCGGCCGCCACAGAAAAAGGCCAAGATTCCAAGGCCTAGTACTGCCTCTCCAGCATCGTACATCCTGCCAGCTTCCAATTTAGGAGTTGAGGGACGTCCGTTAAAACCTACTTTGACTCCCTTCGAGGAAGCCGCTTTGCAAGTTACAGCCAGTATGTCCACAGAGACCGCTCAGACGTCTGTTCCAACCGATGGTGAGGGGGAACCAGACAACACTGGATGACCAACCGGGATACCCTTGCCTGAAGCCGCAACTGCTGCTCAGACCCTGAAACCAGGCCTTTCTCCTAAAGCTACTCCTTTGAAAAGGAAGAAGAAAACTAAGCAGCTACCTCCACCTACAGAGGGAGTTCCAGAGAGGCAGTCATTCAATTCCTTGATGCATGCCTTCATGGCCCTTAGGCCCGCAGCCTCTTCTCCCTTCACCATTCCTGATGTTCATCATGTTACACTGCTGCAGTCATCACACGTGGGTTATCCTGCCGTCAGGCAGTCCCGCAGTCGACCCGAGTTCCAAAGTCTTGGTCCGGCGTCTGTTGCTGTCGCTTCTTCCCTGATGTCAGTGCGCCAGGGGTATATAAGATGCAGCCGACACCATTTTCTTCAGTCTTTCTTGCCACGCGGTGCCCGAAGCAGAAGCAGTTAGCAAGTGCCGGTCGGCCGACTCCTGAGATTTTCAAAGTCGAATTTCAGATCCGAAGTCTTCAATAAAGCTAAGTACCCTGTTGACTTTTTTCTTGCCTCAGACCGATGTCAGAAAAAGTTAATTGTATTTCTTGTGGGAAGCAAATACCTCATAAGGACTTCACTCTTACTGTATTTCATGCCAAGGCCCTGATCACAATGTCACTACTTGTCGGTTTTGTGCTAGATTTAACAAACGGACTATAAAAAGGCGTTTTGATTTTGCTTTACACTACTTTGGGCAAAGGTTCAATTATACTATGCCGTCGGATCAGCCAACTGCCTCAATACCGAAAAAACGCAAGGACAAGGATAAAGACAGGCATCCGAGGTCCAAAACCGATGACGAAACCTCTTCTAGGCCAGCCGCCGGTTCTCAGTGAGGCACTTTCGGAGCCCCTGACACCTGCTACCTCAGAGCCACAGGCCGCTTCCGACTCCCACGTGGAGACAGCTAGGCCTCTGGAAACTCAAGGTATTGGGCCTACGGAAACTAATCCCTCAGATGGGTCTGGAGCCGCTGAGCAGGCATCAGCTTCTGAGGGTGTTTTCAGACCTTCACAGCTTACCATTAAAACAGCCAAGACAAAGGTACCATTAAAGACAAAGAAACAAGTACAGCATTCTTCTGGACAGTCTTCCATGCCTAAGAAACAGATGCTTAAAATGACCGAAGACCTAATTACTCTAATCAGGGGTTCCCATCCCCCTCCTGAGAAAAGGCCTTGGCAGGATACAGACTGACTCCTCTGATCAGATTTCCATTTCCTCTGATTCCTCTTCAGACCAGGGATACTCTCTGCCCCCCTGTGAGGACTCTGATGCTGAAGAATCTATCCCTTCAGCCTCCTCTCCTGAGGATTAGTATTTTGGGGAAACTTTACATACCATGAGGGAGCATTTCCATTGGGAAAGTCAGGATTACTCAGAATCCAAGAAAAGGCTCAGGGATTTCCTTGTATTGCCTCAGCACAGGCCCCTGGCTATTCCGCCTGTGCTAGATATTGTGGATGATGTGTTCTCTGAATCCAGCCTATCTCCTGACTCTTTGCCCCCTGCTCCAGCCAAGCCAGATAGGTATTAGAGTCCCTGACTCCCACAAGTTTCTTTACAAAAACCCTTCTGCTGATCCAGAAACTATTTCCCAGGGTCCGAAAGGGGCTAAGGCTTCCATTGCAAAAAATCCAGTATCCTCTGACAGAGATTCCAGAGCTTTGGATAGATGGGGGAAGAAAGTATACACGTCTGCAACTTTAGCAGTAAGAGCTTTAAATTGCCATTTACACATGCTTACGTACCAACAATATTTAATGCTCAGTTAAAACAGAAAATGCTTGCAAGCTCAGAAGCTCCTGATTGTAAAGAAATGCAGGATTTATTGCATGCAGTTGAACAGGTGGGAAAACATACTCTGCAATGTGGATTTGATTCTTTAGAGGCCTCTTGTAGAGCCGTAGTTACAGGTTCTGTTATTCGAAGACATGCTTGGTTAAAAGAACATACCTGATCATGTTAAGGCAAAATTATTGGATGCTCCTTTACAGCATGATACTTTGTTTGGTGTTAAGGCAGAAGAAGTCTAAAGCTAAATCTATGCAAACAGTCAAGGATTTCTTACAGGTACAGCCACCTCACTTTAGCAGAAATTGGCCAACTAAGAATTGGTCCTTTCCAGTGTCAGACAGGCCACACAGAGGCAGATACAGATGCCCAAGAGGCAGATCTCAACCTCAAGGCTCAAACAGACAATGACAGTGGGGCACCTCAACCCCAAAAGGAGGTGAGGACAAGTCTCAACCTTACAGGAAACGGTCACAATGACTTTCCTCTTCGTATGCCAAGCACGTCCCTTTTGGAAGCCCCCTTAAGGGAAAACTAGCACTTTTTTCTCAAAATTGGCAAACAATCACCCAAGACAAATGGGTTCTGGATATTTTGTCTCAAGGCTACAGATTCCACTTTCATACTTTACCAAGGCTAAAAGGATTGCCAGACCTGCCACAAAAACAAATTTCAGCCCTCATGGACATGAGCTATTCAAAAAGTACCACAACAGGTGCAAGGACAAGGATTTTACTCAAGGCTTTTCCTGGTCCCCAAAAAGGACAGGGCCTGGAGGCCCATACTAGACCTTTCAATTCTGAATATTTACCTGGATATTCTGAAATTCAAAATGTTGACATTACAGCAGCTTCTACCCATGCTGGGCAAGAAGGCTTGGCTTGTTACTCTGGACCACAGAGGGCATACCTGCATGTCCCTGTCAAGACAAAATTGCAGAAGATACCTCAGATTCAAAGCTGGTGCAATGCACTACCAATTCTCTGCACTGCCCTTTGGCTTATCTACTGCGCCCAGGGTCTTCACAAAGTGCCTGGCACCAGTAATTGCATTTTGCAGACAAAAAAGGAATTCAAATATACCCATACCTGGACGACTGCCTCATTCCAGCAGAGACAAAGGACATTATTCTACAGCATCTGGCGTTTGTAAAAAGGTTGCTAATTTCTCTAGGGTACACAGTAAATGAAAAGAAGTCAAAACTAGTGCCCTCACAACAGAATATTCCTGGGTGTCAGCTTGGACACAACGGCCCAGATGGCTTATCTCGCGTTAGACAAACAAGGACAACTGACTCAATATTTTCAATTACTGGCAAAAAAGTCCCATCTCCCTGCAAGAAAAATTCTGCAGGCCCTGGGATTCATGGCATCCTGCATACTACTAATTCCATATGCCAGACTGCATATGAGAAAATTACAATGGTACCTAAAGTGTTTGGACTCAACACTCTCAGTTTAGAAGCAGTAATACCAATGATTCCCTGCCTACAACAGGAGTTTCGATGGTGGGCACTGGCATGTCACCTAAACAAGGGTCAGCCTTTTACCCAACCCACAGCCAGGCAAACTCTAACAGATGCTTTGGATTACGCCCCGGGAGCACACATGGCAGGAAAATGCATTCAGGGCAAGTGGACCACAGACCAGATGCATCTTCACATCAATCAAAAAGAGATGTTGGCTGTTCAAAATGCCCCAACAGCTTTCAAGGACCTTCTACATCCAGGACAACTATTACTGAAGACAGACAACACTACAGTAATGTGGTACATAAACAAGCAAGGGAGCACTCATTCTTATCCCCCTATGCAGGCAAGCCATGACCTTGTGGAACACAGCTCTAGCTCTAACGTACCAAGTTCACCTGCAAGCACAATTCCTGCCAGGAAAGAAAAATACTCTGGCAGACTATCTAAGCAGAAATATCATGGACCCTCACAAATGGAAATTGAATCCGCAGATCTTCAGCATGGTAACGCAAAAAATGGGAATGCCCAGACATAGTTCTTTTTGCCTCCCCACTGAATTGTCAACTACAAAAATTCTGCACAAGGACTTATCACAAACAAGCATGGAAAGTGGATGCTCTTCTGTTCAGCTGGAAAAACCTAAAAGTGTATGCCTTCCACCACTGCCTCTCCTTTCAAAGGTACTCCTAAAAGCCAGACAAGAAAAAACACAGATGATCCTGATTGCTCCAGACTGGCCACGCCAGCACTGGTACCCTATCTTAAGGAACTTGACACAGGGCCCACCATGGATTTTGCCTCAAATTCCACACCTAACTCAACAAAACAATCATCCTGCACAGTCAGCTCAAAACCCTAAACCTGGCTGCATGGCAGATACATTAGCCAAACAGGCAACACCTCTCTCTAAAGCTGTTATGTATGTCATTTTGGAGGCCAGGAGGCCTAGCACCAGGAAAGCTTACTCAGAAAAATGGAAAAGATTCTGCGCCTGGAACCAGGCTCAAAGCCTTGACCCTCTTGTTCCAAACATTCCTCAGATTTTACAATACTTAACTGAGATGCTAGACAGAGGCCTATCCTTCTCATCAATTAAGATCCACGCCTCTGCCATTTCAGCACATTACAACATGGATCCTCCTTTATTCTCTCATCCCTTGCTAAAGCAGTACCTCAGAGGGGCTAAAAAACATAAGACCGCCCCGGAGAGCACCAACACCAACTTGGGACCTCAATTTTGTTTTGGAAAAACTGACTCTACCACCTTTTGAGCTGGCCAATACAGACGATCTTAAATTTTTGTCATGGAAAACAGCTCTGCTCCTGGCAGTAACTTCAGAACGAAGAGTCTCAGAGCTACAGGCATTAATGGCAGTGGAACCTTTTATAATTTTTCATCAGGACAGGGTATCTTTAAGGAAAACCCTTCCTTTATGCCAAAGGTGGTATCTAGTTTGGCTCTTAACCAAACCATCAATTTGCCAACCTTTTATCCAAACCCACAGAATAAAGGGGAGAAACTTCTGCATTCTTTGGACATACACAAGCAGCTACTCTTCTACTTGGACAAAACAAAAGCTTTCAGGAAAACCAAGCAACTGTTTGTGGCATTTGCTGCAGGATCACAGGACAAGGCTATCTCAAAGCAGACTATATCTAAATGGATAGGACACTGTATTCGGTACTGCTACACACAGCATGGAAAATCAGTCCCAAATAACATCAGACCACATTCCACCAGGGCAACAGCCACTTCAACAGTCTTTCTCAGAGGAGTACCTACCAAGTAAATTTTGGAGGCTGCAACTTGGAATTCAGTGCACACCTTTACCAAGCATTACCACCTGCCTCTTTACTCTAAATCCAGAGCAGGATTTGCCACTGCAGTTCTGCAAGGCCTCATAGCCAATCCTAACTCTTTATAGACCAGCCACCCAACCTTAGCTTTGGGATTCCACCCAAGTGTGATGACTGCAGCAGTGTAACACGATGAACATAGTACAGTTTTGTACCTACCATAAATGTAGATGTTCGAGTGTTCACACTGCTGCAGTCCAGGTTACCCTCCCTCCATCCCCTCTGAAATAGCTTTACTTATCTGGACTTATCTATACCTTTCTATCCTATACAACCTTTGGGGTGTATTTGCTGGTAACTGAAGGTATTGTTTTTATTTTATATGTATATTTTTGATTAGCAATATGTATTGCCTACCTACTTGGGGGCACCTGACATCTGGGGCAAGAAAAACTCAAGAAAATGGCGTTGGCTGCATCTTGTATACCCCTGGCGCAAACCACCCATGGCTGACCAGCTGTGATTGCTGTATCCCCTGACAAGCAATCAAGACGGATTCCTTCATAGTCTGTTACCTACTGACAGACCGTAAAAGCATGAACAGGATAGGCAAAAAGGATTGTACCTCTTCCACCTTAACCTTCAGAGCTGTCAACTACCAAACCCATATGATAAAATATTCTTTGGACCTGGTATCCCAAGCTTCTACCCTCCTGTCATCCATACTTGATTGTTCTAGCAAGACAGAGGTAGCATCAAAACTGTCCCTGGCTTCTCAAGTGGCCAGACATTCTATTAGGTGCAGTTATGATGCAGTTAGAGGCCTTTGCAAGGTCCGCTGCTACTGCATCTGTACTACGTATATATCCATGGCTACACCTTCAACCCCCTACCGGAGGACTTCAAGTCAAAAATTCTAGATGCTCCTCTAGACCACAACCTCCTGTTTGGTAAATAGTCTCCTGAAGGTTTTTAAAGAGGTCTGCAAAGTTAAGAGCTTCAAGACCTAAAGCACCTGCTGGTGTCTCCCATTTCTAAATATTACAGAAATGACCTTAAGATTACCTTTGTTAGGAGAATACCCTCCTCTGCTACTCCATCCTCTTCTGGGCACAGTAAAGAAACCAGGAGGCAGACCACCTCCAGACCAGCAGCCTCATAGCCTTCTCAAAAAACACCCTTTCATGACCGAAATGGCTCCAGCAATGCAGGACTGCCTTGCCCACCTCCCCTTGTCAGCCTGTCTCTCACACTGCCTTCCCTGTGGAGATCACCTCAGACCACTGAGTGCTGGTAATAGTACAAGGAGGATATTTCCTCTCTTGGAGGGAAAAGCCCTTTACAAGGGGCATTCCATTCTCCCCCAAAAATCAACTGCAACTTATTCCACGGGTCCTGCAGGACCTTCTGAATCACAGAACTATAGAACATGTCCCCCTAGGACAGGAAGGAAAAGGCTTTTACTTAAGATTATTTCTTGTCCCAAAAAAAAGATGGTCCTTGGAGGCCAATACTGGATCTGTCCTTTCTAAACCCATTCCTAAAAGTTCCATCATTCAGAATGTTATCCCTACAAACCCGTCTTCCACTATTGCTAGCCCAGACCTTTATGGCTACGCTCTACCTGAAGGAGGTATACCTCCATATCCCAATAAAACCCTCCCTTAGAAAATACTTGAGTTTTACTGGGCCCTGTTCACACTTTCAATTTACAGCCTTGCCCTTTGGTTTATCTACTGCACCCAGAGTTTTCACAAAATGCCTAGCTCCAGCTATAACCTTTTGCAGAACCAAAGGTGTACAAATTTATCCCTACCTAGACGACAGCCTCATTCTATCAGAAAGAGAGGGCACCCTACAAAACCATCTGCAGTACACCATTTCCCTGCTTTAGAACCTGGTGTTCATAGGTTCATAGATAGGTTCACAATTGGTTCATAGGTTCATAGATTAGTACTAGGCTAACTGCCCTTGCAAGCCATTTTAAGCCTAGCTAATTATCCCTTGTGAGATTCAAACCCTGTACCTTGTGTTAGTAAGGCAAACACCTTAACCATTAGGCCACCCACCCTCAGTATTGCAAAATCATCACTAACTCCCCATCAGGACAAAATCTTTCTGGGTTGCAGGATCAGAACAGACCTGATGTGGGGATTTCTCCCTCAGGACAAAGTTCTCTCCCTCTCTGCCCACTTCCAAGACCTAATGCAGATTCAGCAGATATCTGCAAGACCATTCTTAAGGGTCCTGGGGCTGATGGCAGCCACCATCCCTATGCTGCTTTGGCCAGAATGCATATGCAAAAACTGCAGTGGTACTTGAAGACCGTGTGATCTCAACCCGAACACCATCTAGAATTTCAGATTACACTCTTACCCTGCCTCAAAGCCAGAACTAAGGTGGTGGATTCAGCAAGTACAAATGAACCCAGGCCTTCCACTTCAACCCTCCACCCCAACCTAGTACATGCGTACAGATCCATCAGACCTATGGTGGTGGGGGGCTACTATGAAGGAGCCTCATGTTACAGGAGACGTGGCATCCTACCCCTCCATAAGAAATGCATCAATATGAGGGAAATGACAGCAGCCTTTTTGACCCTGAAAGCCTTTCTCTCAATCCTTCATCCAGGCCCCCTTCAATTCTTCACAGATAATACCACAGTCATGTGATACCTCAACAAACAAGGAAGGACCAAGTCCTACCTTCTTTGCCGGATAATGATACAAATTTGTGACATTGCCTCCAGAAACAACTTATCCCTGCAGGCAACATACATGTCTTCCCAGGACAACCAACAAGCGGGTGTCCTCAGCAGAACATTCTCTACAGCACGGGTGGATGCTAAACAGGGACATTTTTCTTCACATTGCCCACCAGTGGGGCACACCTCCAGTAGACTTGTTTGCCTCCCCCCCCCCCCCCCAGAACAGACAATTGAAGAAATTCTGCACAAAGGATCACTCTACTTGCCTGGAGGGTAGATGCCTTAGCATTTCATGAAAGGGACAGTTTCTATATGCATTTCTACCCTTCCTTCTCATTCAAAAAGTTCTCCTGAAGATCACGAAGGACAAACCAAAAATCTTGCTGGTGACTCCCTATTGGCCAAGGCAGCACTGGGGACCTCTACTACTCTCACTAGCCAAGGGCAATCACTACAAGTTACCCCACAAGGTGGACCTACTCACACAACAGAAATGATCTTTCACCCTCACCTACAGATGTTACGTCCAACACTCTGGGTGACATAGTTTTAATTCCTTTCAGACACCACTACTCTAAGGATGTGCTTTTAGTCTTGAGGGAGGCCAGGAAACCAACTACAAGGAGTTCTTGCATATCAAAATGGGAAAGATTCTCCAACTGGTGTCTCCATATGCACAGGGATCCCTTTCAAGTGGATACCCCTCTAGTCCTTACTTGTGTGTGAACTCAAGGCAGGCCTTTCATACTCTTCATTGAAGTTACACCTGTCTGCAGTCTCTGCCTGCTTACCCCCAGACCCCCCTCTACTAGCCAGGCTAGATGTTAAACTATTCCTGAAGGGGGTTTTGTACATCAGGCCACCTAGAAAGCCCGTCCCACCTCGTTGGGGACCATAACTTCATCCTGGAAAAACTCACTGCTTCCTTTCGAGCCAGCCACTGCTGCAATGCTCCAGATGTGCACATGGAAGACTGTACTGCTCATGGCCCTCCTCTGCTAAAAGGGTGTCAGAGTTGCAAGCTCTCATGTCCTGCTCACCCTACACTATGTTCCCCAAGGATAGGGTGATCCTGCGCACTAACCCTTCTTTCATACCAAAGGTGGTGAAGGAACAGTCTTTAAACCAATCCATTCACCTGCCCACTTTCATTCCCTCTCCCATTAATGACAGTGAGAGGATACTCCATTCACTGGATGTGCACAAGCAGCTAAGGTTTTATTTAGACAAATTTAAGTCAGTCAGAAAATTCAACCAACTCTTTGTAGCCTTCCACCCCAGAGCTCTGGGCAAGGCAGTCTCCAAGCAAATCATTTCCTGCTGGATCAGAAAACCTGTGTGTTTCTGCTACTCCCACCATGGCAAGGACCCACTCCAGGGAGTAAAAAGCTCATTCTACCAGGTCCATGGCATCCTCCCGAGCCTTCCTCAAAGGCCTGGACACAGCCTCCATTCTGGAGGCAGCCACCTGGTCCACCATATACACTTTTACCAGACACTACAAACTGGGTCATGTCACTAGAGCCAGGGCAAGATTTGCTAGGGCAGTCCTGCAAGGCTTTCTGGATTCAGCTACTTCCTCCCACCCTTCCTTCTTAAGCTGTGGCACTGTCCCACATTAAGAATACTGCAACATAGAAATAGAAGGACATAGAATAGTTGTGTAAAATCTTGCCGTAACCATAGATGTCCTTCTCTTCCATGTTGCAGTATTCCTTCCCCCCACCTATCCCCCTTTTATTCCTTTTGACCTAAGGAGCACCATGGGGCTCACCCTAGACTGAGGCCAGACTTGCCAGCAAATGGCACTTTGCACCTCTTGTGGACATCATTTGGCTCTCCGACTGGGCATTTAAGTTCTGAGGTCTGTGCGTGTAGACGTCACATTTAAGGTCCCTGGTTTATCGCCCTGTGTGTGGCATCCCATAAACCTACAGCAACCAGGCTTAACTAAGAAGCTGACGTTCGGGTCACCTGAGGCGGAGAATCCACATTAAGAATACTGCAACATGGAAGAGAAGGACATCTATGTTTATGGTAAGATTTTTACACAACTATTCTTTCTCCCCATCCACATGCAGTCAAACATGAACACATACAGTGCCTCTCCCTGAGGTGTAATCCCACCTGCATTTTTTCCAAAGTAGCCTTTTTCAAGATTTCTTTAGCAAGTTGGAAATAATTATATACTTCTCTTTATAGGCACAAGTGGATTTTTAAGCACTGTATTTAACATCAGTGATTTAACTACTGATGAAGTGCTCATGCCAGCTCGAAAGCTCGAGTGATTGCAAAACCTGTGTTGGTCTAATAAAAATATATTGCATCATGCTCGTGTTCCAGTTTGTGTTTCCTGTTGGTGGTCCAACACACCATAAAAAAAAGTGAAGGTGGAAGGAGTCCCACCATGTAGCTTTGATTACAGGAAACTGCTCAGAGCCTTAAACCTCTGCTCTAACTGCTACACATTCCAGAATAGTGTTAACTCATTTGGTATGATTGTTAGAAGTGAGGTGTTGTTTCAACCCATGCTATCTAATTTTTACCTTTGAAGCTTGGTGTCATAACTGTATTTAACATTAGCAAGAGTAGGCTATTTATGGGGTGTTTGGTAGAGGCCTTCTGGATCCATTTAATTTGAAAATGTGCTCAATTAAGGATCATTTAACAGAGTTTTGTTTTGAAATGTAGCTTTGAAATGTAGCTTTGGTTGAACAATGTGGTCAGTGTAGTAATTGATGCATATCAGTCACTTAAGATTAGAGCTGGGTTAGGAATGGATAGGTTCATAGGAGGTTGCTAGCGGCCCTAGGACCTTTACAGTTCTAGCTGTGTTAATCTCAAGTATCCCCATTTGTTATTGGATAGTTCGCAGAACAAATTTATGAACAGACCTGGTCTGTGATTAACACCAGCTAACCTAGTCCATGAGGGACATGGGTGCTACCCCAGGGGTGGATTTGAATAGGGTCAGTGAGGAGTTCTGTTTTACATGAATAGGAAGTCTATTCCAGAGAAGCAGCAGTCTGTGGGAGACATATCTATCTTTCTAGCATGTTCTGATAATATCACAAGCTATGCTGAGATCCCAAGAGTGAGTGACTCTTGTGCCATTTGACTTGCAGATTTGCAATATTTCCATTAGGGCAGGGTTAGAGATTGCACTGTAGCCCAGGCACAAGTCACCTGTCAGCACCCTGTCCATGTAGGTCATGGTTTGGATTCCCTGTATTTTCTTAGTGAGAAACCTTGGAGGTATCTCCAGCTGCTGCAGGTGTCTGGTGAGGTACATGCAAAAGGGAGCATTATACTCTGGTATTAGTCTGAGGGTTGAGTACAGTGGAGCTGTAGCATCCCTTGGCCCCTAGATGCTATGCTCCTGCTTATGAGGTGTGTTACTTAGAAGGCTTTCATTCTGTAGAAACTCGGTGGTCAAAGTTCAGAGTTCAGATTGCTCTCAGCCTGTGTAAGTCGCACCACTGGATTGGAACTCTGGGAGGGGGGGGGGCACATGCTATCAGTATTGTGATTTGTATGGAATTCTGTTTTGCCAAAGGGAATAATGATGCCATTTTGCATTTAGTTTTAGACCATGGCTTTGGCACCAGTCATTTGTTTGTGTTGTCCCTTCTTGTAATACGTTCAAATCACTGGGAGCCTCCAGTGATTGCTCCCACTTTGCAATTAGCAAACCTGGTGAGCCAAACACCATCTACTTTGTGGTGGACTTCTGAGAAATAGATGCCAAACAGTAAGGGGCCCAGCATACAGACCCCTGTGTACTCCACTGGTGATGAATCTACTGGTGTTGGTGGAGTCACCAGGTGACAGTGTGTTCTGCCGGTGAGCCAATTGGCTACGCATCTAGTAACATAAGGGTTTAATCCCTACCGGGGAGAGTTTCTCTGATGCCAGAGTGGGGAATTGTCGAAAGCCTTGGCAAGGTTGAGATGGGCAGTGTGCACTCTTATCTTCGTCCATGGCTTTGATGACATTCGTAAAGAAGTCCACCAGGTTTAATGAGCATGATTTATCCTTAATGAAGCCAAACTGAGTTGGGCCCAGTGTTTGGAGGTAGAGTATGTTCTTGCTAAGGTCCATGATAATTCTTTCAATGGCCATGCAGATGAGGCTGGTTGGACTTGTGGGTTTGTAGTTCCCAGGGTCAGTTGATGGGGCCCCCCCTTGTGCAGGGGAATTAGTTCTCCATTCTGCAGGAACATAGCCATTTCTCAAGCCGTGATTAAAGAGAATGCCAAATGGGTCGACTAGGTCTTGTTTTAGATTGTTTAGTAAACAACCTAGGATATTATCTGGTCCCATTGAGGCCATGTTTTTGGCCTTGGCGAGTGCAAAAATGACCTGTTCCCTAGAGATAATAGGCAGAAGATTGGTGACAGGTATGCTTTGGATATGGTAGGTGGAGATGGGGGGTGAAGTTTGCTCTGAATCTGTCAGCTACCAGGTTGGCTATAATCTTCCAGTGTACTAAGAGTGATCTCATGTACAGGCAGTTCAGTACATAGCTGGGCATTCTCTTTTAGACTTGAGACATAGTTGAAGAACATCTTGTCCTTGGTTAGGGATGTGATTTTAGTTTTGTAATTTGCTTTGGAAGACTTTACAAGATTTCTGATTTTCTTGTTTAGGCTTAGGAAGGAACTCGTCTGCTGAGTGATATCCTTCTTGCTTTTGGACAGCAGTTTCTTCTTGTTATATAATTTGTTTGTACTCCAAGTCCACCAAGGTGGCTTGCTTTTACAGGAAGACCTGGTTTTGATCTGGTCAGGTACAGCAGGGCAGTCGCTTAAATGTTTGTACAGGGCATTTACCTACACTTCTGCTTGGTGATTGTTGATGTTTTGATTGTAGGTGGCATAAAACTCTTTATACCATTGCTTAGTAGGCTGTGGTTAGCTTTGGTAAAGTTATTTTTATAATTTTTGTACCTGTGAGAGTCTGTTCCAATAATTAGTGCAAATGAAGCAGATTTGTGGTCTGACCTAACCTGGGAGGGCATCATGCATGGGGCAGTGCAATGACCCCCCCCCCCATGTTGGTGAGTACTATGTCCAGAACAGAGTACCTAGTGGGGGTGCAGACTTTCTTTTCTGGCGCATTTGTGTTAAAGTCCAGGAACTTCTGGGTGAACGTGTTTTTTGCTTGTGTATGTCCCCCAGTCTATGGAAGGATAGTTGAAATCTCCCATGACTAAGGTGTTGAGCTGTATGCCGATGGATTCCAGTAAACAGAGAGAGGCCAGTGTACTTATCCTGGTTCATGGTGGGCGATCTGTAGCTAGCAGTGATGTGGTATGGTACTTTCCCAATAGTTAATTGGACATGGAGTAATCTGAGAGAATCATGCTGTTTGACATGTCTCGAAGTGCATTTGGTTTTAATGAAGATGGATACACCTCCACCTTTGGTTCCTTCACGCTCATTTTGAGGTCTGTACGTGTGAAAGACATTGTAGGCTTGCATGGCCAGGGTGCTGTTGGTGACCTTGAACCATGTCTCAGTAACTGCACACATGTCAGCATCCTCAAAGTTGAGGAATGCTTCCAGGGAGTTCAGTTTCGTGTTTAAACTCCTAGCATTAAGCAGCACGACCCTGAGTTTCTCAATTAGATTTTGTTACGTTGGAAAATTTGTTTTGACACTGCCTAACAAAGGCACTAAGGGGGAGGTAAGAGCCTTTTGGATACTGGCAAAGCTTGGGGGGGACAGATGCAAACCATCTGTAGCAAAGCAGGAGGATCTGCCCACCATATCCTCCCAGGTTGACAGATACTGGAACTCTCTGAACTGACATCAGAAGCTGAGCCAGTTGAAGTCTATCATTTTTTTTGTTATTGTTGCATCATCCTGGGTGAGGGTAGGGTACTGCTTAGTGCTAGGGACATGCTGTCTGGGACAGATAATCTGATTTCCATCATGTCTCTTTATATAGTCCAGAGAGGTGTGTCTCAAGTCATTCACTCCAACATGGACTAAGATAGTCATAATAGCACTTGTTGAATGACTTGAGTGGATGTGTGATTTGTTTGATCCTGGCACTTGATAGACAGCTGACCGTGACCACTTCTTGTCCAGTCTGCTGATGGAGATATCTGTGCGTCACCGTGGAGTCTCCTTTGACCAAGACATTTGATGTGTTTTGCCTTAGGGGCTTATTTGTTGAGGTACGGGTGTGTTGTGTAGTGGTGTCTTTTTGCTTAGTGATGAGAGTGGGTGATCTCTGTTCTTTTGGTAGGCTCTTAGTGAGTACCTCCATGTGTGTGGGTTTATGTCATTGAGAGGCGTAGCATGTGTGCTGACAATCTGTCTAGTTTTTCACATGAGAGAAATGACTCCAGTTCCACAGTGTATTTGCATCTCTCACATAGGGTGTTAGCTCTACGATAAGTGGTTGTCAGTGTACATGAGGCGATTGCTACATTGCCTCAAGATGCCCGTATCAGTCAAGCTGGCAGGAGAAATTATGGGAAACTGCCCATCCATAGTGGCAGGATTTTTCTGACTGTGGTATTTAGGAAGGAAGTGGGCTAGCTGGACTTGGTCAGAAACAACGAAAATGAAGCTGAACCATTTCCTGAATAAGATGACTGTAAACCCAGTGGACAGGGTGAGAATGCTTGATTGTATGAGGACTCCTTCAAAATGTCAGCAGACATTAAAATGACTACAAATGATTTACTAGTAAGGATCGGTGGCTGTAGGGTTATCAGTTGTATGGGATGTAGTGTTTTATATGTTGGGTATTTTGGCTCCCATAAGAAACTCTTTTTTCTGATGGGCACTTGTAATCATTGTGTCTTGTGAATGTTTTGATTGTGTGGCTTCAGGTGTGTTGTCAATTTTTCCAACTGATGTCAGCAGTGCATTCAAAAATACTGTGCATTTGTAGTCATTTTAATTTTTGCTGACATTTTGACAGTGCTCGCACATTCAGCATTCCCACTCTGCCCACTGAGTTTACAGTCATATTTGTATTTACATTCGTTTTAATGCACATTATGAATTATTGTAACTGTTTTGTGCTTTCAAGTGTGAGGAAATGCAGGCTAGGTTTGTAGGGACTTCTGAAATAAAAACATTTGAAGGCTGTTGTCAAGGGATATGGAAATATTGAAACTAGTTTGCTCATACCACACATGCATGCTCTCTTATTACTGGGTTGTTAAACTGTCAATGAAGATTACCTCAGGCGAACTCAGATTATTAGAAAAATGCCATTTTCATGTAACTCAGAATGTTTAATTGTTTAATAACAATGTACTGCATTGCATTTGTAATTTACACATTTAATAACACTTTTTTCCAGGGCTCCCCCACAGCAAGACGGGCATTTGTACCTCAGCTTCGTAGTGGCAAATTCAATGTCCTGCTGACTACATACGAATATATCATTAAGGATAAACACGTCCTTGCTAAGGTGAGTTGTCTGTTTATAGTAAATCTCTGTCCTGTCCAGCACTAAACATTCTACATAGCTGTGTTCCCAGTCGGTCATTGTGATCCAGTTACCAAAAACTTCTGTCTGCAAAACCTCTCTGATTTGTTAGGCATCGTCTGTACTTGTAGAAAGTTGCTAGGACCTAAACTCCTTATCTGTATCCATCAGGTCAATACTCTCCCTCCCCATCTTTCAAAACAACTCTTAAAGACTTCCTAACTGAAATCTGGCTTTGTTCTTGCTCAAGACCTGGATAAACTTTTATCCCTAAATGTGCACAAGTACCTTTTCATCTCTTATACCATCTTACTCTCCCTTTCTGTCAAATTCTCTTCCCTGACTTTCTCTCTAAATATACCATAAGCCTGTTTTTTTCCTCACTTTATATTGCAATTCTAATTTTGAGTTAAGCTAACTTACCTTTAATTTCTTTAAACTGTCTAAAATTTCTCTAAATATTAAATGATTGTCAACTCGTATTAAATCTTAACCAATGTTTTATATTATCACTAATTTTTTATAAATAAACTACAGATGTTTTGTTTTATTTTTTAAGATTGTAAAATTATTAAAATGTTTTGTAATAATTTGGAGATTTTCTCCTTGGGTCTCCGCTGAAAATGGGCCCATTTGGACTTTCCTGGTAATTGTCAAATAAATCTGAAAAGTAATTTTTTATGTATTTAACATTGTTGCTCTTTCCTGCTTTTACATTTAGTAAAGTAGCTTGCTTGAATTCTTTTTAAAAAGGCTTGAATTAGAATACGTAGTCTTGGTTTACAGAGCCAGTGTGCAGGGTTCCAGGAATCGGAGTTAGGGGAGTGTTTCTCATGGAAACTTAATGAAGGTGGGGTGGGAAATGCCCAGCTTCTGCAATAGCATTTCCCCATAGTATCAGTCCACAGAGACTATCTGCTGTGCCCCCCCCCCATTCTGTTTCTCTGAAGCTGTGGGCACCACGGTATCTGTGCAGCATATGATGCTGTTTAGGCCAGATGAGGTGGACTTGCAATATTTGCTGCTACTAAGGCTGAAAAGGTTGACATCTGCCTGATGTATATGTACTCTTGGTCTTGAAATTAACAGCTTTTATATTTGTACACCTACTACTGCTGACAAAACTAAGGAACTTAAATTGTTTTGTGTGGTGGTGCTACTGTTTAGGTTTAAGGATCAGCATCTGTGTAGGTAAGCATTATCGTTACTGGGAGTCTGTCATCAGATCCTGGTAGTTGCAGAAGTAATGTGTAATGTCGTATTGAAACTGAATGCCTGGCATGTTTACCTAGGGAAGGACAATTTTTTTAAGCATAGTTCCACATTCAAAAATATCCAGTTTACCAGTCTGATGCATGCCATGAAGTCCAAAAATGTATTTGTCTCCAGATCCTAACAGTTGTCGTTTTGCCACACTCTGATGCCTTTATTACTGCATTTGCAGGCATAATCATAAGTGACCATCAAGTTAATTTCAAGACCAATATAGACAGTGCCTGTACTGTCTTCTCTTATCTGAAAAACTTCAGAAAGGGATCTTTTTATGCGTTCCTTAAAGCTATTTAAAGTTCATCTTCACCAAAAAAAATGTCACTTTAATGCCGTCACATCTTTAATATATAGTGCAACTGCATTGTGGAGCATTCTCAACCTTTGAGTTAAACTAACATGCCTTGACAAGTATTTTTATCTCATTGTTTCAGTAATCCTAATTACTGGGGCTTTATTATAACTTAGAATCCCATCCCCTTTGCTTGGTTTATGCCACCCCCTGGTTACATCCATGTGTCACATTATAAGAAGGGCATACATCAATGCTATTTTAGAACTTTTTGCTGATATCTGTGAATGCAGATGTCTCAGAAAGGCAGCACTATGTCCTATTGACACAGCCATTTGCTGGCCAGAGCTTTGGAGATCAGGAAGTTAGTGTCCCATTGCTGACACAATCTCCTGCTTTTACTTTTTGTAGACTTGATTAGATTTACCTTTTCCATTTAATTTATCCATTTTAGCCCTCAGCAAAACACTGTAGTCTCTACTAATGTTTGCCACTTCTAATTTCAAGTCCTTTTAGGTATTACCTGCAATGCTTATCAAGCCTTTTAATCACTGGGCTATCACTTCTGGCCACAATTAAGGAGTCTGCTTTAGGCTGAACCCTGTTCCATGAATGTATCAGTTCTGTTTTCCTTGCCATATGAAATAGTCCTTTGTACTCAGCCCACCAACAATTGAGAGCCCATATTTTCACTTTGTTTACTTTGAGTACTGTTTTCCAAGGGCACCAGTTACCATCTGTTTTAATTTGATTCCAGTATATCAGTTTAATGTTTTTACTTCCCAATTTCACAATTCCCTCCTCCCCTCCAAGACACAAGCTTTACTGTCCGTTATGGGTGATGAAGTTGTTACCCACTCCGTAATTTCCTTGTTTGTTAACGTGCAAAACATTGGTGCATCTTGCTTCAGCACATATGGGAATTCCTTGAGTTCATAAAGAAATATCTATCAAATAGATTTAATTCATTGTTGACCTGAGCAGTTTTTTTTTTTTTTTGATGTGATGTCAGTCTTGCCTTTATTCTCACTGGTGGGTCAGATCCATCTCGGGCAATATTCCAGCTCGAGGCATTCAGCAAGCTCATGGGCTACATTCTTTCCCCATAATTCCTTCCCCTGATTATCTCAGATCTCGTTTGTCATGCAGTGAAGAGGTTTAGTCAGACGTAGCTCTTGGCTAAGTACAGTTTTTGAAAGATATTTTTCTCAAGTTTTCTCCTTTATTCTATTTTCTCTATATAGCTTTCTTCATTCCTTGTATTAACCCTTTCCTGTATCATACGTCTGTTTAATTTAAAGGGCATTTTGGAAACGTCTGTTTAAGTTAGAGGATGTTCTTTCCATTTTGTTAATTTCTTATAAAAGTTGAAAAACAGAAATTCAAAAATATTTTTACTTTTCTGTAACTTTTTTCTGTGTGTGTTCCGAGTCCGTTTATGTTAGAGGACTTAATTTTGCTAAAGCGAGTGTGTTTTTTGTATTTTTCTTGCTGCTTACTTTCATAATGTCTCAAAAAGAGAGCAAGCCTTTTAGGCTTCAAAAAGTGTGAGAAGTGTAGTAAAAAAAATGCCCCTTAGCAATTCACATATCTTGTGTGTACTGTTTAGGGGCTATATACCTACAAGAGTCTTGATGTTCATCGTGCATACAGCTGCAGTAATCACAGATGGGTTTTCAGCCGTCAGGCGGTCCCTCGGTCGGCCGAATTCCGAAGTCTTGGTCCGGCGTCGGTTGTTGTCGCTTACTCTTCTGACGTCAGGAAGGCCAGAGTATATAAGACACAGCCGACGCCATGTTCTTCAGTCTTTTTGCCACGCGGTGCCCGAAGCAGAAGCAGTTCGCCAAGTGCCGGTCGACCAGCTCCTGAATTACGAAAATATTTGGAACCGAAGTCTTCATTAAAGCTAAGTACCCCATTGGGAATCTTTTCTTGCCTCAGACCGATGTCAGAAAAAGTTAATAATTGTATTTCTTGTGGGAAGCAAATACCGCATAAGGATTTCCATTCCCTTTGCATACCTTGTTTGGGCCCAGACCACGGCGTCTCTGGCTGTCGCTTTTGCGCTACCTTCAATAACGCACTATCAAGCGTCGGGCGGAGTTCCCCAACACTTTTTGGTAAAGCTTTTGACTATAAAATGTCGTCGGACACTCCGACTACCGTTTATCCAAAAACGCAAGGAAAAGGACCGACATGCGAGGCCCGGTCTCCACCGACCACGCCAAACAGGCTCCACGTGGTCCGGTTCTCAGCGAGGCGTCTTTGCAGTCCCTGACTACCGGCGACACTCCGGTGTCTTCTGTACCGAGACCGCTGGGTCATCGGCCCTTTCCCAGACTACAGCGAAGCCCCAGCTTATGTCGAGCCTACTAATGTGGACAGATCTACATCCACCCATGGTGTATTTAGGCCTTCATCTTCTTTTTCTATTAAGGCCTTTACTAAATCCAAAGCAGCCAGGCATCACACTAGGCCTGCTGCTCAAGGCCCATCTCCTGGACCCATGCCTAAGTAACAGATGCTTAAAATGGCTGAGGATCTAATAACTTTTATCAGAGGTTCTCAGCCCCCTCCTGACAAGAGACCCAGAGTGGAGGAAGAATCCCCCTCTTCGGATCAGGGATCCATTTTATCAGAGCATTCTGATGAAGAGGAACACTCTTATTCTCCCTTTGAGGATTCGGATGCAGAACAGTCCATTCCTTCTGTATCCCCTGAGGATTTTCTTTTGGGGAAACCTTGCACACCTTGAGGAACACTTCCATTGGGAAGGCCAAGACTTTTCAGACTCCAAGAAAAGACTTAGGGAATTTCTTTGGTTACCTCAGCACAGACCTCTGGCTATACCCCTGTTTTGGAGGTACTGGATGATGTCTATTCGAGGCTTGTTTTAATCCTGATTCACTGCCTCCTGCACCAGTAAAGCCTGATAGATATTACAGAGTACCCAGTTCTCACCAATTTCTCTACAAAGGCCATAATGCTGACCCTGAAACCATTTCACAAGGTCCTAAGGGAATAAAGGCCTCCACTGCCAAGAGTCCACTTCCTGCAGAAAGGGAATCTAGATCTCTAGAAAGGTGGGGTAAGAAGGTATATACCTCGGCCACCCTAGCCATGAGGGCCTTAAACTGCCAGTTTCATATGATTAAATATCAACAGTTCCTGTTATCACAATTAAAAAACAAAATGTCTCAACCTGAACAACCAGATTTAAAAGAGTTGCAGGATATGATGCATAGTGCAGAACAAGTGGGTAAACACACCTTACAATGTGGTTATGATGCCCTACAGGCCTCCAGTAGAGCTGCTACAGGATCAGTCATTCGCAGACATGCCTGGCTTAGGGAACAAAATCTGCCTGATCATGTGAAAGCTAAACTTCTTGATGCACCTTTACAAAAGGATGTACTTTTGGTACTAATGCTGAGGATATACTACGAAAATGGAAGAAAAGCCAAATCTATGCAAACTGTCAAAGCTTTCTTACAGGTCCAGCCACCACGATTTAGCAGGAATTGGCCTTCAAAAAACTGGTCCTTTCCAGCCACTGACAAGCCCCAAAGAGGCAGATACAGGCGCCAGGGGCAGAGGGCAATCACAAGGATCATATAGAGGCAGACAATGGCAATCTCCAGCACCAAGAGGTGGTGAAGACAGTGCACAACAATACAGGAAGCAAACCCAATGACTCCTCATTTCCATGCCAAGCAAGTCTCAGCTGGCAGCACCTTTGGGAGGAAACTAGCATTATTTGCAAGCAATTGGCATATTGTCACAACAGACAAATGGATACTGGACATTATAAACAGAGGCTACAAATTTCAATTTCACACTCTTCCAAAATGAGAGGCATGCCAAACCTACCACAAAATCAAAGGGTAGAGGCACAACTGCAAATTTCAAAGCTCCTAAACATGAGAGCTATACAAAAGGTACCTACGCACCAACAAGGTCAAGGTTTTTATTCAAGACTTTTCCTGGTACCAAGAAAAGGAACCGACTGGAGACCCATTCTGGACTTATCCATCCTAAACACATTTCTACTGCCAAAATTCAAGATGCTCACATTACAGCAACTTCTTCCCATGCTGGGCAAGGGGTTTTGGCTGGTAACAGTGGACCTCAAGGAGGCATACCTGCATGTCCCAATCAGACAAAGCTGCAGAAGATACCTCAGATTTCTTGCAGGTTCAATCCGCTATCAATTTTCTGCATTGCCCTTTGGCTTATCTACTGCGCCCAGAGTATTCACAAAGTGCCTGGCATCAGTGATTGCCTATTGCAGACTTCAAGGGATACAAATTTACCCTTATCTGGACGACTGCCTGATCCAAGCGGATAGCAAACATATACTACTGGAACATCTGGCATATGTGACACGGTTACTGCTTTCTCTGGGATACACCATCAACAAGGAGAAATCAAAGCTAACACCTTCTCAGAAAATAACCTTCCTGGGTGCCAGCTTGGACACAAACACCCAGATGGCATACCTTACGCCAGAAAAACAAGGGCAATTATCTCAGTACTTCAAAATACTAGCAAAAAGTACCAGGCTTACTGCAAGGAAAATCCTGCAGGCTCTGGGATTCATGGCATCTTGCATTCTTCTAATCCCGTGTGCAAAGCTGCATATGAGGAAACTTCAATGGTACCTAAAAAAATCTATGGTCTCAACACAGTCACAGCTTGGAAGCAATTATTCCAATAATTCCATGTCTACAAAAGGAATTCCTATGGTGGGCCCAAGCATGTCAAGTAAACACAGGCCTCCCATTTTGCAAGCCTCAAGCAAAACAAGTCATCACCACAGACGCCTCAGATTACGCCTGGGGGGCGCTCATGAAGGACAGGTGCATTCAGGGCAGATGGTCCCAAAAGGAAAAGCACCTTCACATCAATCAAAAAGAAATGCTGGCAGTAATAAATGCAATTACAGCTTTCAAGGACTTCCTGCATCCAGGACAATTACTCATAAGAACAGACAACACCACAGTAATGTGGTACATAAACAAACAAGGAGGAACTCACTCATACCCCTTGTGCAGACTAGCCATGACTCTGGAACTTGGCTCTGGAAAGACAAATCGAACTTCAAGCACAGTACTTGCCAGGAATGGAAAACACACTGGCAGACACTCTGAGCAGGAATATGACAGATCCACACGAATGGAAGCTACATCCACAGGTGTTTACGGAGATAATCCAAGCGTGGGGGAGGCCAGACATAGATCTTTTTGCCTCCCACAGGAACCATCAATTGAAAAGGTTTTGTTCAAGGACCTTCCATCCAAAGGCCTGGAAAGTGGACGCCCTTTCATTCAGTTGGACAACATGGACAGTTTATGCATTCCCACCTCTGCCTCTTCTGCCCAAGGTGCTTTTGAAAGCAAGAACAGACAAACCGAGGATGATACTGATTGCTCCAGACTGGCCAAGGCAACACTGGTATCCACTCCTGAGGAGCCTAACACATACTCCTCCCTGGTCCCTGCCTCTAATACCTCTTCTGCTGGCTTAGAACAGCTACAAAACCCTTCACAGTCAGCTGAAAACACTCAACCGCTGCATGGAAAATTCCTTAACACCACATCAAACTCTACTCTCCAAGGAGGTGCAGGATGTCATTTTGGAGGCCAGAAGACCATCTACTAGAAAAGCTTACTCCATAAAATGGAAGCGGTTTTGTTGTTGGAATGAGAAAGAGGACAGGACCCTAGAAAATTGAACTTGCCTCAGGTTTTACAGTACCTAGCTGAACTGCTGAGCAGTGGACTTTCATTTTCTTCAATTAAAATACACGCCTCAGCCATTTCTGCAGAATTCAACACGGATCCTCCTTTATTCTCACCCACTCTTACGGCAGTTCCTCAGAGGGGCTAAGAATATAAGACCTCCAAGGAAACAACCAATCCCAGCCTGGGACCTTAATTACATACTAGAAAAATTAACATTGCCTCCCTTTGAACCTGCTGCTTCAACAGATCTGCAATATTTGTCTTGGAAAACAGCTTTCCTTCTGGCCATCACTTCAGCTCGTAGGGTTTCTGAACTACAGGCCCTCATGGCGGTGCAGCCCTTCCTCATCTTCCATCAGGATAGGGTTTCCCTTCGTACCAACCCATCTTTTATGCCTAAAGTGGTATCCAGGGTCACCTTAAACCAAGCCATACACCTTCCTACCTTTTATCCTAACCCTCAAAACAAAGGGGAAAGGCTGCTTCACTCTTTAGACATCCATAGGCAGCTACGTTACTATTTGGACAGAACAAAGTCCTTCAGGAAATCAGACCAACTTTTTGTGTCCTATGCCATAGGGGCTCAAGGGAAACCAGTTACCAAACAGACCATTTCAAGTGGATTGGCCACTGCATACGATTTTGTTACTCCTATCATGGGAAATCTGTCCCTACTGGTATCAGATCTCACTCCACCAGGGCCACAGCCACCTCTATAGCCTTCCTCAGAGGTGTGCCTACTAAGGATATTTTGGAGGCAGCCACTTGGAGTTCTGTACATACCTTCACAAAACACTACCACCTGCCCTTATATTCCAGAACAAGAGCAGGCTTTGCCACTGCTGTTTTGCAGGGCATTCTGGCTCAACCCAGTTCCTCATAGTACCTACCACCCTATGCATAGCTTTGGGACTCTACCCATCTGTGATTACTGCAGCTGTATGCACGATGAACATAGTACAGTTTTGTACCTACCATAAATGTAGATGTTAGAGTGCTAATACAGCTGCAGTACAGGTTTCCCTCCCTCCTTCCCTCTTGGTAAGGCCATGGGGCCTAAAAACCTCTTCATACCTCCTGACTGGGTTATCCTGCTATGTTTTATTTGCTTGCATTTGTGGGTAAGCTTTATTTATGTATTGCCTTCCTTTTGGGGGCACCTGACATCTGGGGCAAGAAAGACTGAAGAACATGGCGTCGGCTGTGTCTTATATACTCTGGCCTTCCTGACGTCAGAAGAGTAGCGACAACAACCGGCCGGACCAAGACTTTGGAATTCGCCAACCGAGGGACCGCCTGACTGAAAACCCATCTGTGATTACTGCAGCTGTATTAGCACTCGAACATCTACATTTATGGTAGGTACAAAACTGTGCTTTCCATTTGCTGCAACTTCAATCACCAAGCTTTTATTGGAACATAAAAACAAATTAATATTGAAAGGCCTTTTGAAAACACCTTTCTCTGAGGGTATATCAACTGAAAAGTCGGACAAGCCAATTAAGAGACCTTCATCGGAGCAGAGAGCCTCATCAGAGCCAAAGCGGAAAGCTCTGAAATTGACTGATCCAAAGGCTCCATTGGAGCAGACACCCTCTCCTTGCTGCAGTACTTTCTTGGAGCGGGAATCTCCACTGGCACAGACTACTTCCTCGGCTCACAGACACTGAAGCTGATCTCCTTCAGTAGAGAAGATTTCCTCAAGGCTCCCTTCTCCAATTTTGGCTGCTTCAGCATCACCTTCCCTATCCACTAGGTCTACCAGGAGTCAGTCAGATGAAGACGTGAATAAAGGTCGTGGAGGCACTTTTAAAGACGTCTGCTTTAGCCAGAATTCTCGTGGATCCGAGCCAAAAGGAATCTGTTCAGACAAAAACTTTCTCTCCTACTGTAGTTCCTCCTGTGATTAGTCATCCTCTTTGGAGCTGGAAGATCCTGACATCCAAGTTATGTCAGTGTCTACTCCGGGGCTTATAACCTCCTGGGTTCCGACATTGGCCCAGAGCATCTGTGTGCCTTCGGAGCAGGAGACCTCTAGGAGCCGTCACTCCCTTGTCTGGTCTGTGGAGACCTTTTGGATATCTTTGGAACAGATTATCCCTGGGGACCTCTGCACGGGTGAACTCTGCTCCTAACTCTGCTTCAGAGCTGCCCTCCTCAGCACAGGGGGACCTTCAGAACTGACAACTTGCTTGTCTGATCCAGGGACCTCTTCGGAACGGAGATGGTCAGCCTTAGAGGTAATGAGGAGGGCTTTGACTGCTGCTCAGTCTAGTACGCAATCTGTCAGTTCTTCCTTCCTCATTAGGAGGTGTCTGTCTTCAAACGGGCCCTCTCCACAGGTCCGCAGAAATGCTAAGACACTGGGATGTACCTCGGGGTACTGCCCCCTCTTCTGAAACTTCACCAGACTATCCCACTGAAGAGGTCCCTCAGAAGAGGACATGTAAGGAGAAGCATCTAGACTCTCCAGAAGAGTCTGTTGCATCTGATACTGACCTCGAGACAGAAGGGTCCCCACGATCACCTCCTGAAGATGTCTCCTTTGGAGACGTCCTAGTACTATTGAAATGGAGGTGATTGACAGTCCTCCCCACTTCAGCTAAGGAGTTTATATTCCTGAAGGCCTTTGCGTCTCACCCATCGACTTCTTGGGTCACACTATCTTTTGATGAGCTGCTTGATCTTCTCTTGAAAAGCTTGGGAGACTCCAGATACCATAGACCCTACTCCTCAGAGGCCAAATAAATCACTGGCCCCCAAAGAAAAACTTTCTTACAAAAGGTGGAGTTGATGCCATGGTCGTAGTGGCAGCCACCAGAAAGGAACTCTGAGAGGAGTACCTCTGTCCTTTCTCCTGATAAAGACTCCAGGACTATGGATAGATATGGGAAGTGTCTTCACATCAGCAAACTTAGCTTTACAGTCTCTGAATTACCTAACTTACTTCACAAGACTTCAGAGGGACTCTTAGAGTTATCAGACTCCCTTCAAGGAGCTGTAGCCTGTGCAGCGACAGAGAAAGTCTATCCTCAGCTCGCTACCTTGAATTCAGTAGTCAACTCTTCCATGAGGCTAATTTCTTATGCAGCGGATAAAACGAGTAGGGCAGCAGGCTCGGGTATCTTTCTTCAGAGGCTCGGATGTGCCTTTGCAATTTCTCTGAGCCCTTCAAGTCTTCCTTCATTAATACCCCTGTTGATGGCTTATCTCTTTTTTGCGCCAGAAGTGAAGGAAACTCTCACCAGGTGTAAACAAGAAGGTAGAACCTTGTCTGCCATTGGAGTACATTTCTCCACTTTTACCAGACCCTTTCCCAAGGGTCAAAAACATAGTGGAAAAATATGATTCAGAAAATGCCAGAGGTCTTGGGACACACAAGGTGAAAGTTCCCTCAGGGGCAGAGGGGGGAACAATAATTGGAAATGCTTTTGGGGGGTGGGGAGGTCCGTAAAAACAAGGCTCCAGGGAATCTTTCTTTTGGAGACCTTTCCAACACTCCTGAAGGAGGGTCCGATTGCTCCCCTCTGGAGGCAGTTGGAATATTATCCCTGCACCAAGAAACCTGGCTAAAAATAGCTAATGACAAATCGGTGCAGGACACAATATCCAGAGGATGTCATTCCATTCTCCCTTCCTATCCCCAGAAACAAAGTTGTTCTAGATGTTCCACCCAGTCAAAAGTAACAAGCAACTATACAAATTCAAGAGTTGCTAAGCAAGAGAGTCATCTAAGAAGTCCTTGCAGACCAGAAAGGATCCGGAACTTAAGATTCTTATTAGTTCCAAAGAAAACAGGGGACTGGAGACCCATTCTGGATCTAAGCAATCTGAACAACTCGGCAAAGACTAAGTTCCAGATGGTAACACAGCAGTCGATACTTCGTTCCTGGAAAAAAACAACTGGATGTGCTCTACAGACCTCAGACATGTACTATCATATCAGAATGGACAGACTGTCCAGGAGGTTCTTGTGCTTCCAGCTGGGAGCCAGTCACTTCCAGTTTCAAGCTCTCCCCTTTGGTCTCACTACAGCCCCTGGTGTTCACCAAATGTGTGGCAGTAGTGGTGGCTCACCTGAGACGCAAGGGGATCCGTGTATTCCCATACCTGGATGACTGGCTTGTAAACACCCTGACCAGGCATCACTTACTCCAATCAGGGGATTATGTTCTACAACTATGCTCCTCTCTGAGCATTATCGTAAACTACGAGAAATCTGTGCTAGAAGCATTGCAATCCATACGATTCATAGGAGCAGAAATAAACACTACCATTCAGATGGCAAAGCTTTCTCTAAACAGAGTACAGTATCTCTGTCATCTTGAAGGAATGCTCATAAAAAACTCCAAAGCCACTGTGAAACTCGTTCTCCAAGTACTAGGGAAAATGGCCGCTTCCATCATACTAGTTCCTTTAGTTCGCCTTCACATGAGGGTGCTGCAATGGATGCCATTTGCTCAGTGGTCGATCTTGGAACTTCCTATGTCTCATAAGGTAGTAATAACCAAGGCCTGCAAGAAAGATCTCCATTGGTGGATCCACTCAGTACGTCAGGGCTGCTCCATTATTCCCCCACAATCTCTAGGTACGGTGACCATGGATGCTTCCCAGATTGGGTTGGAGGGGTGCATTTTCTAAGGGAAGACAGTTTAAGGCAGCTGGCAAGACCACGAGGCTCACCTGCATATAAATGTCCTAGAGATAAGAACTGTGCTTTTAACATTGCAAGCATTCCAGGACACTCTTCCTATAGGGACAATTGTGATACAGACCGACAACATGTTGGTAGTATGGTATGTCTGCAAACAAGGGGGAACCAGAGCTTTACCTACTTTGTTGAGGAGCTCTCGGTTTGGCAATAGCTTCCAACCGCTTTCTAATAGCAAGGCACATCCGGGGAAATTCAACATGATTGCAGACAAATTGAGTAGAGCCATCTTATGGCCACACAAGTGGTCCCTCAGTCAGGAAGTAGCAGATGTGATATTCCAGAAATGGGGCCAGCCTTGCTGTGACCTTTTTGCATCACCCAACAGTGCCAAGTACAGCAACTACTTTTCCCTAATCCCCTCAACGGGGGGAAGTTACCAAGGGATGCACTTGTTTATGATTGGCCCCTGGGACTTCCTTATGCATTTCCCCCATTCCTCTAATCTCAAAATTTTTACAGAAAGCAAGTTTGTTGGAAACGGCCATTATCCTAATTGCCCCTTACTGGCCTTGTCAAGTCTGGTTTCCCTTTCTTCAGCCTCATCTGTGGGACAAACCCAGGATTCTGGACCCAGTTCAGATCTTCTGACACCCATCTGGGATGGTTCATCCCAACCTAGACAACTTGAGATTGACAGCTTGGCTGCTTCAGTTCCCTTAATTTCCAGGTTTCCATCCTTGTCCTCCCCAGTTAAGCATATAATTTTATCTCATAAAACCTCTACTCAAACTTTATAGAAGCAAATAGAAGAAATTTGTTATATGGGCAAACAGTAAAGAATAGATCCCTTTACAGCACCAGTTCATTTTGTCCTTCAGTTTTTGGCAGATTTTCAATAATGGAGCAGCGGCAGCTGCAGTGATCTTTAACTTTCATTTAGGAGAAAAAAAAGTCCCATCATGGCTCAGACTTTGCAAAGCTTTTTTGAACGGCTGTCATGTTAAGGCCTCCCTTTAAATACCCATTTCCTCCTTGGGATCTAAATTTCATTTCGAGTAATACACTACGTCCTCCATTTGAACCTTCAGCCACATGCGATATGAAGCATCTCTCATGGAAAACTCCGATATGCTTCTATTCCTATGTTGCATTATTATAGTTGTGGAATTACCTGCCCTCAGGCGACTCGTATGTTGGCTCCTGTACAACAGTTTCAGCTTGGCTGTTGCAGCGTGCGTGGGACATCAGACGCAAGGCCATAACCCAGGAGCCTTAAATGTGACATCTGCATGCACAATACGCAGAACTTTTCAGCCGCAGACCACCTACGCATCGTATGGTCTCTCCTTCACAGACGTCCCATCAATAAAGCTAAGTAACCCATTGGGTTTTTATTTTTCTTGTTTTGCTAATTGTTATTGCTTAGGCTTGGTTGTTGTAGCCTTTAGCTGATGTCAGGTAAAAAGGGAAAGTGCCAATGCGGGCCCCAGATACCCCATAAAGACGCCCATGATAGGTGTGTTTTTTTGCTTGGGCCAGGAGCACAACCATTCCTCCTGCTCAATTTGTCAATCATTTGTGCCGAAAATCCTGTGCAGCCATTTGGCCGCTTTAAACCTTTACCTAGAAAAACCAGCTCATAAAACTGAGCTCTTAAAATGGATCCCACATCAGAGGCTTAACACGAACCTCCGCGAAAGAAGGCCAAGATTCCTAGGCCTTCCTCGCCTGCTGCTCCGCTTCCCGACGCCACGCCAACTGCTGATCTAGGAGTTGAGGAGCGCTCAGCGGTTCTGTCGACTTCAACGACGACCCTTGAGGAAGCTGTTGCACAGTCAACTACTGGCACGTCCTCTGAGCTTGCCCAGACCCCGACTATCGTCGATGTTGAGGGGGAACCAGTTTCTGTGGTACCTCTGACTGGGATCCAGCCTTCGGAAATGTCTTCAAAGTCTGATGCCAGGCTGGTGCCTACCGCCACTCCGGCCAAAAAGAAACAAGCATACCTCCTCTTCTCTAGAAACCATACCAGATTGGCAGGCTTTCACTTCCT
This sequence comes from Protopterus annectens, assembly GCF_019279795.1. NCBI lineage: Eukaryota > Metazoa > Chordata > Ceratodontiformes > Protopteridae > Protopterus > Protopterus annectens. Next base: position 1,743,404,743 of record NC_056743.1, on the reverse strand, counting down.
CACTAATGCAGGCCTTCATGGCCCTTAAGCCTTCAGCCTCAGCCCCCTCTACTCTGCCTTTATTGAGCTCTAGGCCTGCTTCTTGCTTCTTCCCTTCTACCCATGACCTCTCAAGTTAGGGAGGAAGAGCATGATTCTTCCTTTTCTTCCTCAGAGGACTCCATTTCATGTACTTGTATTGCTTCTCTCCAGAAGTACTATTCTCCTGATGAAGAATTTGTTGAAGGGGATTCTTCCCCTGTGGATATTATCTTTGGTGAGACCATCACCAAGATGAAAGATTACTTCAAATGGGATACTTCCCAAATGACTGACACCCAAAAGAGGTACTTTGAGCTACTTCAAGTAGAATCCCCCTCAGTGGTCCCTCCACTACTTCCTGCTTTCTTGGATGCCTTTAATTCAGCTTCTAAGGTGCCAGACTCCCAGCCTCTGGCACCAAAATGCCCTGACCGCTTCTATAGTGTCAGAGGAGCAAAAATTCCTAGTTAAACCTCCCTTGGCAGATCCAGCTGTTATTGCCACTGCTCCTGATACAGTCTAGACTGCTGCCTTCCGCCTCCATCCTACCCACTGATGAATATGGCAAATATATGGATAGGATGGGCAAGAAAGCATGCACATCCTCCACTTTGGCATTCAGAGCCATAAATTATCAGACTCGCATGACTAAATATGCTCTGGACTGTCTCCTGCCTCCTCCATGCTGGCTTCTATGCCTGACCGTCCCATTAAGGCTGACATGGCTTCCAAACTGTCCTTGGCTCAGCAAGTAGCCAGGCACTCAATCAGATACAGCTACGATACTGCAGAAGCATCTGCCCACTCTACAGCATCTGCTTCTGTCCTGGCTAAGACTCCAGAATCTACCTCAAGACTTCAAGTCCAAAATCCTGGATGCCACCCTGGATCACATCTTCCTCTTTGGAAAACAATCTGTAGATCTCCAAAAATCTGCAGGAAAAAAGTAAAGAATTACAGGACATCAAGCATCAGCTGGTGTCCCCCATTCACAAATATTATAGGAACTACCCCGCTAAAACAACTTTTGTAAGGTGCAGCACTCCTCAGGCAGTTGCCTCATCTTCCAGATCTAGAAGAGGGGCAAGATGACCTACTTCATCCAGACCAAATGCACCACCTCCTCAACCCAGATGAACCCTTTCAGGATAGCTGAGGTCCCAATAATGCATGACTGCCTGGCCCACCTACCACTCTCTGCATGCTTTCCGCACAGTCTCTCTCACTGACAAGCCATCACCACAGACCAATGGGTCTTATCCATTATCGAAAAAGGGTACTTCCTATCCTGGAAAGAAAAAAAACACACAGAAGTATTCCTTTTCCCCACAAAAACCGAATTCATCTCCTACCACAAGTCTTGTCAGAACTTCTAAAGCTAGGCACCATAGAACCTGTCCCTTCAGGACAGGAAGGAAAGGGATTCTACTCTCGTCTCTTCCTTGTCCCCAAAAAAAGATGTCCCCTGGAGACCCATTTTAGATCTCTCCTTTCTAAACCTACACCTTCAGGTACCCTATTTCAAGAAGCTCTGCTGCTTCTTATTCCAGTCAAGGTCTTCATGGCCACCCTGGACCTAAAAGAAGCTTACCTTCACATACCCATCAGGACTACCCACAGACAATTTCTACATTTCTCTGGACCATCCTCTCATTTCCAATTTACTGCCTTGGCCTTTGACTTGTCCACTGCCCCTCGAGTCTTTGCAAAGTGCCTTGCCCCAGCCATTGCCTTCTGCAGAATGCAGGGAATCCAGATTTACCCTTATCTGAACATCTTAATACGGGCAGAGTGCAAAGATACCCTCTCAAGGCATCTGCACTTCACCATGTCCCTTCTGCAAAATCTAGGATTTACCATCAACCTCCCAAAGTCTTCCTTGATCCCAGGCCAGGACAAGATTTTCCTAGGCTGCAGAATCAGGACGCACAAAATGAAGGCCTTTCTCCCACAGGACAAGGTTCTATCCCTGACCTCCCACTTCCAGGAAACCCTCCATTCCCAGAAGGTGACGGCAAGGCAATTCTTGCGTCTCCTGAGCTTAATGGCAGCAACCATTCCCATGCTACCACTGGTGAGAATGCATATGCGCAAGTTACAGTGGTACCTCAAAAACATTTGGTCCCAACACCTACATCACTTAGGACAGGATATTCCCAAAAACATTTGGTCCCAACGCCTACATCACTTAGGAAAGGATATTACCCTCCTTCCCTGTCTGAAGAAAGAAATCAGCTGGTGGATCCAGCAAGTCCATCTAAACCTGGAACTTCCACTACAACCAACCACCTACCCCACCCCACACAATGCATACAGATGCCCCATATTCAGGTTGGGGTGCAACTCTGGCATCCTTCAGGGTCCTGGAAAACTGGTGCCCTTCTCTACAGAGCAAGCACATCAATATCTGAGAAATGACAGCTGTCTTCCTAGCCTTAAAGACTTTTATTCCCCTTCTGGTCCCAGGGGTTCTCCGGATAGCGACTGACAACACCACGGTTATGTGGTATCTCAACAAACAGGGAGGAACAAAGGCTTACCAGCTGTGCAGGCTAACCCTGCTGATATGGGACCTAGCCTCTTGCCACAACCTGGTCCTGCAGGCGACCTACATCCCCTCGTAGGACAACAAGCAAACAGACCTCACCACAGCTTGAATGGATGCTGGACGGGGGGGTCTTCCTAGACATAGTACACCGGTGGAGTACTCCACAAATAGACCTGTTCGTCTCCCCCCAGAGCAGGCAGCTGCAGACCTACTGCTCAAAGACGCACTCCACTCTAGCATGGAGAGTGGATGCTTCCAGCATCTCTTAGGAGGGGAAATTCCTTTATGCCCCCCCTTTCCAGTGATCCAGAAACTCCTCCTGAAAATACAGGAGGACAAACCAAAAATCTTACTAGTGACACCCGACTGGCCAAAGGAGCACTGGATGTTCTTGGTGTTTCACTGTTGCAGTCATTACATTTATCTACTGGTAGGTTGCCCTCAGTCGGCCTAAATTCCAAAGTCTTGGGTCCTGCATCGGTTGCTGTCTCCACTTCCATGATGTCAGGTCATCAGGGGTATAAAACAAGCAGTCGACGCCATTTTCTACAGTCTTTCTTGCCGCACAGTGCCAGAAGCAGTTTGCAAGTGCCGGTCGTCCGACTCCTGACATTTTTGAGTTTCAGAACCAAAGTCTTCACTAAAGCTAAGTTCTCCGTTGGGGGGACTTTTTTCTTGTTCCATACCGATGCCAGAAAAAGTTAATTGTATTACTTGTGGGAAGCAAATACCGCAAGGATTTTCATTTATACTCTATTCCTTGCCTAGGCCCTGATCACAATGTGCCTGGCTGTCGGTTTTGTGCTAGATTTAACCAACGCACTATTAAGCGTCGGTATATTTTTGCCTCAAAATATTTTGGAAACAGATTTAACTATCCTGAAATGTCGTCTGATAGCAATCTGACTACCAGAGTACACAAAAAACGCAAAGAAAAGGACAGCGACAGACCGTCTATGTTCAAAACTGATAAAGCTTCTCCTAAGCCAGTTGCCGGTACTCAGTGAGGTGCTTTTGCAGCCCCTGATACCCGCTACTTTCCAGTCGCAGGTCCCTACTGAGACCCATGTGGCGTCTGGCATGCTGTGAGATTCTCAAAGTATAGTACCCATGGATGTCTCTCCCTCTGATTGGTCCGGAGCCGCTGAGCAGGCACCGGCTTCTGAGGGTGTATTCAGGCCTCAACATTTTTATATAAAACTGACGCCAGCTTCAAAATCAAAGACAAAAGCAACTTCTAAAGCTAAAAAACCGACGCATGAGCCACATGTACAGGCCTCTATGCCCAAAAAACAGATTATCAAAATGGCTGAAGACTTAATTACCTTGATCAGGGGTTCCCAACCCCCTCCTGATAAGAGGCCTAGGTAAGACAGACTATGAATCTAAAGATCAGGTTTCTATTTCCTCCGATTCCCCTTCTGACCAGGAATTTATCTATACCTCCCTATGAGGATGCAGAGGAATCTATCCCATCTGCATCGCCTCCTGAGGATTATTAATTTGGAGAAACCTTGCATACTTCAAGGGAGCATTTTCACTGGGAGAGTCAAGATTTCTCAGAATCAAAAGAGGCTCAGGGATTTCCTTCTCCCTCAGCATAGGCCTTAGCCATACCTCCTGTTTTAGACATTGTAGGTGATGCGTTTTCGGAGTCGAGCTTGACTCCAGACTCCTTACCTCCGGCTTCCAGCAAGCCTGACAGATATTTACAGGGTCCCTGATTCACACAAATTTTTATTTATAAACCCTGCTGCTGACCCTGAAACTATTTCACAGGGTCCAAAGGCCTTAACAGCAAAAAATCCTATCCCCTCTGACAGAGATTCAAGGGCACTGGATAGATGGGGAAAGAAGGTTTATACATCTGCAACCTTGGCAATTAGGCCCTTAAACTGCCAGTTTCATATGCTCAAGTATCAACATGTTATGGGATTACTGAAACAGAAAATGATGACGATTTCTGAATGTGCAGAAAATAAAGAATTGCAGAAGTTATTGCATGCAGCAGAACAAGTTGGAAAGCATACTTTGCGATGTGGTTTTGATTCCTTAGAGGCCTCCTGCAGGTTCGCAGTTACTGGATCTGTGATTAGGAGGCATGCCTGGCTAAGAGCAAAATTTGCCTGTTCTTGTTGAAGCTAAATTACTGGATGCACCTTCACAGCATGATACTCTGTTTGGTATTAAGGCAGAAGAGGTTTTAAAGAAAATGGAAGACAAAGCTAAGTCTATGCAAACTGTAAAAGACTTCTTACAAGTGCAGCCACCAAGATTCAGTAGACACTGGCCTACAAAAAATTGGTCCTTTCCTGTGTCCAACAGAGCTCAAAGGGGCAAATTCAGATGCCCTAAAGGTTCTAGATACCAGGCACAAGATTCTTACAGGTCAAAGCAATGGAATCTCTGAATCTGGAGGAGATAAAGTGCAACCCTACAGAGAAGTCTCAATGACTTCCCTCTGCCATCACCAAGCACTTACCTTTTGGCAGCACCCTTAGGGGGAAATTAGCACTTTTTGCTTAAAATTGGCAGTTAATAACCCAGGACAAGTGGGTGCTAAACATAGTATCTCAGGGATACAGATTCCACTTCCATACTCTGCCAATGGCAAACTGTTGGCCGGATCTGCCAAAAAATCAATGGGCAGAGGCACAGAAACAGGTTACGTCCCTCATGGATATGGGGGCTATTCAGCCAGTACCAGAACAGGAAAAAGGACAAGGTTTTTATTGAAGACTGTTCTTGGTACCCAGAAAAGACTAGGCCTGGCACCCAATACTGGACTTAACAATTTTGAACACATACCTGGACATTCCAAATTTCAAAATGCTAACTTTACAGCAGCTTCTGCCCATGCTGGGCAAGAACGCTTGGCTGGTAACATATCTAAAAGAGGTATACCTGCATATCCCAATAAGGGAAACATGCAGAAGATAGCTCCATTTCAAGGCTGGTTCTATGCATTACCAATTCTCTGCGCTGCCCTTTGGCTTAGCTACTGCGCCCAGGGTCTTTACAAAGTGCCTGACACCAGTAATTGCATTTTGCAGATACAAAAGTATACAAATTTATCCTTACTTGGACGACTGTCTCATTCAAACAGAGAAAACAAGGACATTCTTCTTCAGCACCTGGCATTTGTGAAAAGGCTCCTAACATGCCTAGGGTACACAAATGAAAAGTCAAAACTGGTACCCTATCAAAAGATAACATTCCTGGGTGCAAGCTTGAATACAACTGCCCAGATGGCTTTCCTCACGCCAGACAAAGGCAACTGACTACTTGCTTCAAACTGATGGCAACAAAAACCCAGTTATCTGCAAGACAAACTCTGCAGGCTGTGGGATTCATGGCATCCTGCATCCTGCTGATTCCATATGCAAGACTGCATATGAGGAAACTACAGTGGCACCTAAAAAGTTTATGGAGTCAGCATTGTCACAGTCTGGAAGCAATGATTCCTCTCATTCCCTGCCTACAACAGGAGTTTCTATGGTGGGCAAAGGCATGTCACCAGAACATGGGCCGGGCTATCACTCTACCCCCTGCCAGCCAAACCTTAACAGATGCATCAGATTATGCATGGGGGCCCACCTGGCAGGAAGATGCATTCAGGGCATATGGACTCCAAAACAAATGCATCTGCATATCAATCAAAAAGAGATGTTAGCTGTTCAAAATGCCCTGACAGCCTTCAAGGACTTACTTCATCCAGGACAGCTACTGATAGACTGACAACACCACGGTAATGTGGTATATAAACAAGCAGGGGGCACGCACTCAATACCCCCTTTGCAGATTAGCCATGGCCCTGTGGGACACAGCCTTGACTTACCAAGTACATCTTCAAGCTCAATTCCTGCTAGGAAAGTAAAATACTCTGGCAGACTATTTAAGCAGAAACCTTATCGACCCTCACGATTGGAAACTAGATCCACAAGTCTTCAGCATGATAAAGAAATGAGGGAGACTGGGCCGAGACCCATTTGCCTCTCCTCAAAATTAACTGAAAAAGTTCTGCACAAGGACTTATCACGGACAAGCATGGAAAGTGGACCTTTCCTCCCCTGCCTCCTCTTCCCAAGGTACTACTAAGTCAGACAGGAGAAACCAAAGATACTAATTGCCCCAGACTGGCCCCGCCAATACTGGTATCCAATCGTAAGGAACATGTCTCAATTCCCAGATTGGTGGTTGTGTCTTTCGGCTTTTCCCGGTTAGGGGTCGCCACAGTGGAACTCCGGTCTGTTAATGATTGGCAGTAGATTTTTACATGCCGAGTTGCCAGCCCTGACTCACAACCTTCAACGAAGGTACGCCTATTCACGCATGTTTCCACACAGAAGATGCTTTAGCTGAGAATTGAACAGGACAACGTCTTACTGTGAGGCGACAACGCTACCGCAGCACCACCACCACAGTACTTACCTCAAATACCTCACTTACTGTCCCAGCAAAACAATCAAATCCTGCACAATCAGCTATAAACACTGAACCTGGCAACATGGCTGATCATTTAATTATTTAAACACCACCTCTCGGTAAAGCTGTGATGGATGTCATTTTGGAAGCCAGAAGACATAGTACTAGAAAATCTTATGCTGATAAATGGAAGAGATTCTGTGCTTGGAACCAAGCACAAGGAATGGATACAGCAGAGCCAAATATTCCTCTGATTTTACAATACTTGACTGAGATGCTTGACAAAGGCCTATCTTTTTCATCAATAAAATTCCATGCCTCTGCCATCTCGGCTCATTACAACACAGAGCCACTAATCTTTTCTCATCCTTTACTAAAGCAGTATCTTAGAGGGGCCAAAAATTTAAGGCCTCCCAGAAGATCACCACTTCCTGCATGGGACCTCAATTATGTGTTGGAAAAGCTCACCCTGCCTCCATTTGAACCAGCTGCTACCGCAGACCTAAAGTTCTCATCATGGAAAACAGCTCTGCTCCTGGCAATTACTTCAGCAAGAAGAGTCTGAGCTACAGGCTGTGGAGCATTTTATAATTTTTTACCCAGACAGGGTGTCCCTGACGTCCAATCCTTCATTTATGCCTAAGGTAGTTTCTAGTGTGGCTCTTAACCAAACTATTCATCTGCCAACCTTTTATCCAAATCCGCAGAACAAGGGTGAGAGGATTCTGCATTCACTGGACGTACACAGACAGCCAAGATTCTACTCGAGCAGGACTAAAGCTCTAAGAAAAACTGAGCAGTTAACTAGTGACATATGCTGCAGGATCAGAAGGTAAGGTTATTTCAAAGCAGACCATTTCAAAGTGGATAAGCCACTGCATCCATTTCTGCTACTTACACCATGGCAAACCTGTGCCCAAGGGCATTAGGTCTCATTCCACCAGAGCTGCAGCAACACCAGCAGCCTTTCTCAGAGGAGTACCAACCAAAGACATTCTAGAGGCTGCTACTTGGAGTTCAGTTCACACTTTTACACAAAGCATTATCATTTGCCTCTCAACTTTAAGTCCAGGGCAGGCTTTGCCACTGCAGTTCTGCAGGGCCTTATAGCCACCCCTAATGCTGTTTAGCTCCAGCCTCCCATCCATAACTTTGGGATTCTACCCAAATTTAATGACTGCAACAGTGAAACACGAAGAACATAGTAAAATGGTGTACATAATAAATGTAGATGTTTGAGTGTATTCACTGTTGCAGTCCAGGTTACCCGCCCACCATCCCCCTTTTATTCTGGAGTTTTTCTTTCCCTCACTGTCTTCTACAACCTATGTGGTGGTGTATTTGCTTGTAGATGAAGGTAAAGTTTGTATTGTTGTATGTATATATATATGTGTATATATATATATATATATATATATATATATATATATATATATATATATATATATATGTATGTATATATATATATATATATATATATATATATATATATATATATAATTTTTTTTTTTTTTTTGCTACCTTTTTGGGGGCACCTGCCATCTGGGGCAAGAAAAAACTAAAGAAAATGGTGTCTGCTGCTTGTTTTATACCCCTGACGTCATGGAAGAGGAGACAGCAACCGACGCAGGACCCGAGACTTTGGAATTCAGGCCGACTGAGGGCAACCTGCTTGCAGATTACCCAAATGTAATGACTGCAACAATGAATACACTTAACATTTGCATTTATGGTAAGTATACACAACTGTACTTTCCCCCCTACTTCTCAATCTAGCCAAGGGCAATCATTACAAATTACCCTACAAGGTGGACCTACTGACACAAGACAAAGGAACTCTCCATCCACACTTGCAGATGTTATCTCTGACTCTGTGGGTGATAAAACTTTGATCCCCTTCAGACACCACTACTCATAGGACGTGCTTTCAGTCCTGAGGGAGGCAAGGAAACCTACCACCAGAAAATCTTACCTAGCTAAGTGGGAAAGATTTGCTAAGTGATGTCTGGACAAAGGAGGGGAGCCTTGTTTAGCGGATTCCCCCCTTGTTCTCACGAAGGTGTGTCAACTGATTATAAGCCAACTTTCATACTTTTCAGTGAAAGTGCACCTTTCTGCTATATCAGCCTGCTTGCCCCTGGATCCTCCCTTGCTAGCCAGGCTTGATGTAAAGCTCTTCCTTAAAGGGGTCTTACACATGAGGCCACCAAAGAAACCTATCCCTCCACCCTGGGACCTCAATTACATCCTGAAAAAACTAACCCAGCACCCTTTCAAACCAGCTTGGTCTTCTTCCTTACAGATGTGTACTTGGAAAACGGTCCTGCTGGTGGCTATCACTTCAGCCAGAAGGGTCTCAGAATTGCAGACCTTAATGGCCTGCCGTTCCTACACCACCTTTCACAAAGACGGAGTCACCCTGTGAACCAGTCACTCCTTTATGCCCAAGGTGGTCAATGATTTGTCTCTAAAGCAATCTGTCCATTTACCCACTTTCTTTCCCTCCCCCACTAATGAAAGGGAGATGATACTGCACTCCTTGGATGTGCACAGGCAACTTAGATTCTACCTGGACAAAACCAGAACCATTAGGAAATCTAAGCAGCTCTGTCTCCTTTCACCCCAGAGCCCTGGGCAAGGAAGTCTCCAAACAAACCATTGCTAGCTGGATCAGGAAAACTATTTGTCTGTTACTCTCACCATGGAAAAAACCCTCCAGTGGGAGTAAAGGCCCATTCCACTAGGGTGATGGCCTGCCTCTGAGGCATTCATAAAAGGTCTGGACACAATATCCATCATGGAAGCAGCCGCTTGGTCCACTATCCACACTTTCACCAAACATTACAAACTGGACCAAGTTTCCAGAGCTAGGGCAGGATTCGCTAAGGCCATACTACAGGGCTTTGTAGAATCCTCTTCAGCATCCACCTCCCATTCATGTGTTTAAGCTGTGGTACTCTCCCACAACTAGAATACGGCAACATAGGAATAGGACATAGAATAGTTGTGTAAAATCTTACCATAACCATAGATGTCTTCTCTTCCATGTTGCAGTATTCCTTTCCACCCACCATTACCCCCCATACTCTCTCCTTTAGTCCCAACTAAGTCCTGGATCTAATTAAGCTACTAAATGACACCAAGGCCACACACCTGTCTCCACTGGCATTCCTCCTGCTGGGCTGCCTGCTCTACCTGCTGACCTTCAAGTTCTGGGGATTGTACGTGCAGACGTTGCATTTAAGGCCCCTGGTTTATGGCCTTATGTCTGACATCCCACGCACGCTGCAACAGCCAAGCTAAAGCTTTTGTATAGGAGCAGATGTAAGAGTCGCATGATGGCAGGAAATCCCACAACTAGAATACTGCAACATGGAAGAGAAGGACATCTATGGTTATAAGATTTTACACAACTATTCTTTCTTGATGGCAGTTACTTCTGCCAGAAGCCTGTGTAAGTTACAAGCCTTGTTCATAAAACACCCATATCTAATCTTTCACAAAGATGGGGTGTTATTGTGCAACACTCCATCCTTTCTACCCAAGGTGGTTACAGAAAATACCCTGAACCAATCTACTGACCTCCCAGTTGTCTTCTGCAGCTTTCAAAATAGAGGAGAGTATTCCTTGCAAACCTACTTGATATTCATAGATGGTTACATTTTTATTTACACAGAACTTCAGATTTCACAAACTCTGACTTTGTACTCTGATACAAGAAAAGGTTATCAGGTTTCTAAAGTAACATTGTCCAGATGGCTCGCATCATGTATATCCCATATTTACAATTCTAATAACACCATTTCAAGTGGTGCTAAAGCTCACTTGACTCACTCTACTAGATCTGTGTCCACGTCTGCAGCTTTCTAGGCTAGTCTACCATTAGATAATGTGTGCACAGCAGCTACTTGGGCCAGTCCTCATACCTTCATTACTCATTACAAAGTAGATTTGGCCTCCAGGAGTGTAGTATCTTATGGATGTTCGTGTTACACTGCTGCAGTCATTACACTTGAGTTATCCTGCCATCAGGCAGTCCCACAGTCGGCCAGAGTTCCAAAGTCTTGGTCCGGTGTCGGTTGCTGTCGCTTCTTCCCTGACGTCAGTGCGCCAGGGGTATATAAGATGCATCCGACGCCATTTTCTTCAGTCTTTCTTGCCACGTGATGCCCAAAACAAAAGCAGTTCGCAAGTGCCGGTTGGCCGACTCCTGAGATTTTCGAAGTCGAATTTCAGATCCGAAGTCTTCAATAAAGCTAAGTACCCCATTGGGGAAACTTTTTTCTTGCCTCAGACCGATGTCAGACAAAGTTAATAATTGTGTTTCTTGTGGGAAGCAAATACCTCATAAGGACTTCCACTCTTACTGTATTCCATGCCTAGGCCCTGTTTACGACGTCACTAGTTGTCGGTTTTGTGCTATATTTAACAAACGCACTATAAAATGACGTTTTGATTTTGCTTTGCACTACTTTGGCCGAAGGTTCAATTATACAATGCCGTCGGAACAACCGACGACCGCAATTCATAAAAAACGCAAAGACAAAGATAAAGACAAGCATCCGAGGTCTAAAACAGACAACGAAACCTCTTCTAGGCCAGTCGCCGGTTCTCAGTGATGTGCTTTCGCAGCCCCAGACACCTGCTACCTCAGAGCCACAGACCACCTCCGATTCCCACGTGGAGGCCACCAGGCCTCAACTCAAGGTATTGGGCCTACGGAAACTAATCCCTCAGTAGGGTCCGGAGCCGCTGAGCAGGCATCGGCTTCTAAGGGTGTTTTCAGACCTTCACAACTTACCATTAAAGCAACAGCCAAGACAAAAACACCATTAAAGACAAAGAAGCAAGTACAGCATTCTCCAGGACAGTCCTCCATAGCTAAGAAACAGATGTTTAAAATGGCCGAAGACCTCATTACTCTAATCAGGGGTTCTCATCCCCCACCTGAAAAAAAGGCCTAGGCAGGATACAGACTATGATTCCTCTGATCAGGTTTCCATTTCCTCTGATTCCTCTTCAGACCAGGGATACTCTCTACCCCCCTATGAGGACTCTGATGCTGAAGAATCTATCCCTTCAGCCTCTCCTACTGAGGATTACTCTTTTGGGGAAACTTTACATACCATGAGGGAGCATTTGCATTGGGAAAGTCAGGATTATTCAGAATCTAAGAAAAGGCTCAGGGACTTCCTTTAATTGCCTCAGCACAGGCCCCTTGCTATTCCGCCTGTGTTTAGATATTGTGGATTATGTGTTCTCTGAATCCAGCTTACCTCCTGATTCTTTGCCCCCTGCTCCAGCCAAGCCAGATGGGTATTATAGAGTCCCTGACTCTCAAGTTTCTTTATAAAAACCCTTCTGCTGACCCAGAAACCATTTCCCAGGGTCCCAAAGGGGTTAAGGCTTCCATTGCAAAAAATCCAGTCCCCTCTGACAGATTCTAGAGCACTGGATAGATGGAAGAAAGTTTACACTTCTGCAGCCTTAGCAGTAAGGGCTTTAAATTGCCAGTTTCACATGCTTAAGTACCAACAATATTTAATGGCTCAGTTAAAACAGAAAATGCTTACAAGCTCAGAAGCTCCTGACTATAAAGAAATGCAGGATTTATTGCATGCAGTTGAACAGGTGGGAAAACATACTCTGCAATGTGGTTTTGATTCTTTAGAGGCCTCCCTCTTGTAGAGCCGCAGTTACAGGTTCTGTGATTCGAAGATATGCTTGGTTAAAAGAACAGTTTACCTGACCATGTTAAGGCAAAATTATTGGATGCCCCTTTACAGCATGATAACTTGTTTGGTGTTAAGGCAGAATAGGTATTAAAGAAAATGGAGGATAAAGCTAAATCTATGCAAACTGTCAAAGATTTCTTACAGGTACAGCCACCTCGATTTAGCAGAAATTGGCCTACAAAGAATTGGTCCTTTCCAGCGTCAGGCAGGCCGCAGAGAGGCAGATATGGGCGCCCAAGAGGCAGATTTCAACCCCAAGGCTGTTACAGACAGTGCGGTACCTCAACCCCAAAATGAGGTGAGGACAAGTCTCAGCCTTACAGGAAATAGTCCCAATGACTTCCCCCTTCGTATGCCAAGCACTTCCCTTTTGGCAGCCCCCTTAGGGGGGAAATTAGCACTTTTTTCTCAAAATTGGCAAGCAATCACCCAAGACAAATGGGTTCTGAATATTGTGTCTCAAGGATACAGGTTCTATGTTAACACTTTCCCAAGGCCAAAGGGAATGCCAAACCTGCCACAAAATCAATGGGCAGAGGCTCAAAACAAATTTCAGCCCTCATGGACATGAGCGCTATTCAAGAAGTACCGCAGCAGGAACAAGGACAAGGATTTTACTCAAGACTCTTCCTGGTCCCCAGAAAGGACAAAGCCTGGAGACCCATACTAGACCTTTCAACTCTAAATACTTACCTGGGTGTTCCGAAATTCAAAATGTTAACACTACAGCAGCTTCTTCCCATGCTGGGCAAGAAGGCTTGGCTGGTTACTCTGGACCTCAGAGGCATACCTATATGTCCCTATCAGACAAGATTGCAGAAGATACCTCAGATTCAAAGTGGGTACAATGCACTACCAATTCTCTGCACTGCCCTTTGGCTTATCTACTGCGCCCAGGGTCTTTACAAAGTGCCTGGCACCAGTAATTGCATTTTGCAGACAAAAAGGAATTCAAATATATCCATACCTGGATGACTGTCCCATTCAAGCAGAGAAAAAGGACATTCTTCTAAAGCATCTGGCATTTCTAAAAAGGCTGCTAATTTCTCTAGGCTACACAGTAAACAAAAAGAAGTCAAAACTAGTGCCCTCACAACAGAATATTCCTTGGTGCCAGCTTGGACACAACGGCCCAGATGGCTTATCTCACGCCAGACAAACAAGGACAACTGACTCAGTATTTTCAATTACTGGCAAAAAAGTCCCATCTCCCTGCAAGAAAAATTCTGCAGGCCCTGGGATTCATGGCATCCTGCATACTACTAATTCCATATGCCAGACTGCATATGAGAAAATTACAATGGTACCTAAAAAGTGTTTGGACTCAACACACTCACAGTTTAGAAGCAGTAATACCAATAATTCCTTGCCTACAACAGGAGTTTCGATGGTGGGCACAGGCATGTCATCTCAGCAAGGGTCAGCCTTTCATTCTACCCACAGCCAGGCAGACTCTAGCAACAGATGTTTCGGATTATGCCTGGGGAGCACACATGGCAGGAAAATGTATTCAGGGCAAGTGGACCACAGACCAAATGCATCTTCACATCAATCAAAAAGAGATGTTGGCTGTTCAAAATGCTTTAACAGCTTTCAAGGACCTTCTGCATCCAGGACAATTATTATTAAAGACCGACAACACCACAGTAATGTGGTACATAAGCAGGGGGGGCACTCATTCTATTCCCCTATGCAGGCAAGCCGTGACCTTGTGGAACACCTCTCTAACTTATCAAGTTCATCTGCAAGCACAATTCCTACCAGGAAAGAAAAATACTCTGGCAGACTATTTCAGCAGAAATATCATGAACCCTCACGAATGGAAATTGAATCCACAAATCTTCAGCATGGTAATGCAAAAGTGGGTGTGCCCAGACATAGATCTTTTTCCCTCCCCACTGAATTGCCAACTACAAAAATTCTGCACAAGGACTTACCACACACAAACATGGAAAGTGGATGCTCTTTCGTTCAGCTGGAAAAGCCTAAAAGTTTATGCCTTCCCACCACTGCCTCTCCTTTCAAAGGTACTCCTAAAAGCCAGACAAGACAAACCACAGATAATCCTGATTGCTCCAGACTGGCCACGCCAGCACTGCTACCCAATCTTAAAGAACTTAGCTCAAGACCCACCATGGATTTTGCCTCAAATTTCACACCACCTGACTCAACAAAAGAATCATCCTGCAAGGTCAGCTCAAAACCCTAAACCTGGCTGCATGGCAGATTCATTAGTCAAACAGGCAACACCTCTCTCTAAAGCTGTTATGAATGTCATTTTGGAGGCCAGGAGGCCTAGCACCAGGAAATCTTACTCAGAAAAATGGAAGAGATTCTGTGCCTGAAACCAGGCTCAAAGCCTTGACCCTCTTGTCCCAAACATTCCTCAGATTTTACAATACTTAACTGAGATGCTGGACAAAGGCCTATCCTTCTCATCAATTAAGATCCACGCCTCTGCCATCTCAGCTCATTACAACACAGACCCTCCTTTATTCTCTCATCCCTTGCTAAAGCAGTACCTCAGAGGGGCTAAAAACATAAGACCGCCCCGGAGAGCACCAACACCACCTTGGGACCTCAATTTTGTTTTGGAAAAACTGACCTTGCCACCTTTTGAGCCAGCCAATACAGCCGATCTAAAAATTTTTATCATGGAAAACAGCTCTGCTCCTGGCGGTAACTTCAGCACGAAGAGTCTCAGCGCTACAGGCATTAATGGCAGTGGAACCTTTTATAATATTTCATCAGGACAGGGTTTCTTTAAGGACAAACCCAACCTTCATGCCAAAGGTGGTATCTAGTGTGGCTCTTAATCAAACAATCCATTTGCCAACCTTCTGTCCAAACCCCCAGAATAAAGGGGAGAAACTTCTGCACTCTGAACATACACAGGCAGCTACGCTTCTACTTGGACAAAACAAAAGCTTTCAGGAAAACTGAGCAACTGTTTGTAGCATATGCTGCAGGATCACAGGGCAAGGCTATCTTAAAGCAGACTATTTCCAAATGGATAGGACACTGTATTCGTTAGTGCTACAAACAGCATAGAAAATCAGTACCTAATAACATTAGGCCACGTTCTACCAGAGCAACAGCCACCTCGACAGCTTTTTCTCGGAGGAGTACAAACCAAGGAAATTTGAGGCTGCAACTTGGAGTTCAGTGCACACCTTTACCAAGCATTACCACTTGCCTCTTTACTCTAAATCCAGAGCAGGATTTGCCACTGCAGTTCTGCAGGGCCTCATAGCCAATCCTAAGTCTTTATAGACCAACCACCCAACCTTAGCTTTGGGATTCTACCCAAGTGTAATGACTGCAGCAGTGTAACACGATGAACATAGTACAGATGTTCATCGTGCATACAGCTGCAGTAATCGCAGATGGGTTCTCTGCCGTCAGGCGGTCCCTCGGTCGGCCGAATTCCAAAGTCTAGGTCCGGCGTCGGTTGTTGTCGCTCTTTCCTGACGTCAGTGCGACAGGGGTATATAAGACACAGCCAACGCCATATTCTCCAGTCTTTTTTGACGCGCGGTGCCCGAAGCAGAAGCAGTTCGCAAGTGCCGGTCGGCCAGCTCCTGAATTTACGAACAATTGGAAACCGAAGTCTTCTTTAAAGCTAAGTACCCCGTTGGGGAAACTTTTCTTGCCTCAGACGGATGTCAGAAAAAGTTAACAATTGTATTTCTTGTGGGAAGCAAATACCGCATAAGGATTTCCATTCCCTCTGCATACCTTGTTTAGGCCCAGACCACGATGTCTCGGGCTGTCGCTTTTGCACTACTTTCAATAAGTGCACTATTAAGCATTGGGCGGAGTTCGCCCAACACCTTTTTGGTAAAGCCTTTGATTATAAAATGTCATCGGAGACTCCGACTACCGTTTTGTCCAAAAAACGCAAGGACAAGGACCGACATGCAAGGTCCGCAGTCTCCACCGACACCATGCCAAAACCGGCTGCACGTGGTCCAGTTCTCAGCGAGACGCCTATGCAGTCCCTGTCTACCGACGACACTTCTTTGGCGGTGTCTTCTGTAACCGAGACCGCAGGTACCTCGGCCCATACCCAGACTACAACCACCGAAGCCACTGTGAGCGTTGAGCCTCCTAATGTGGACAGGTCCACTTCCACCCATGGTGTCTTTAGACCCTCATCTTCCTTTTCCATTACGGCCTTTTCTAAGTCCAAATCAGCCAGGCATCCCAAGAGGCCTGTTGCACAGGGCCCATCTCCAGGCCCCATGCCTAAAAAGCAGGTGCTTAAAATGGCTGAGGATTTAATTACTCTTATCAGGGGTTCCCAACCCCCTCCAGACAAGAGACCCAGAGTGGAGGAAGATTTTCCCTCTTCTGATCAGGGCTCCATTTTTTCAGAACATTCTGATGTAGAGGAACACTCTTACTCTCCTTTTGAGGACTCTGATGCAGAGCAGTCCATTCCTTCTGCATCTCCTCCAGAGGATTTTTCTTTTGGGGAAACCTTGCACACCTTGAGGGAACACTTCCATTGGGAAGGCCAAGACTTTTCTGATTCCAAGAAAAGACTTAGGGAATTTCTTTTGTTACCTCAACACAGACCTCTGGCGATACCTATTGTCTTGGATATACTTGATGATGTTTATGCGGAGGCTTGCCTTAATCCGGATTCCCTGCCTCCTGCCCCAGTCAAGCCTGATAGGTACTACAGAGTTCCTAACTCACACCATTTTCTTTACAAAAGCCATAATGCTGTCCCTGAAACCATTTCTCAAGGCCCCAAGGGAATGAAGGCCTCTACTGCTAAGAATCCACTACCTTCCGAAAGAGAGTCAAGATCCTTAGAAAGGTGGGGGAAAAAGGTATATACCTCGGCCACCCTAGCCATGAGGGCCTTAAATTGTCAGTTTCATATGCTTAAATATCAGCAGTTTCTGTTATCACAATTAAGAAATAAAATGTCTCAACCTGAACAACCAGATTTGAAGGAGTTGCAGGATATGATGCATAGTGCAGAACAAGTGGGTAAACGCACCTTACAATGTGGCTATGATGCCCTAGAGGCCTCAAGTAGAGCTGCTGTTACAGGATCAGTCATTCGTAGACATGCTTGGCTTAGGGAACAAATCTTGCCTGATCATGTGAAAGCTAAACTACTAGATGCTCCTTTACAAAAGGATGTGCTATTTGGTACTAATGCTGAGGAGATACTACAGAAAATGGAAGAAAAAGCCAAATCTATGCAAACTGTCAAAGCTTTTCTACAGGTTCAACCACCACGTTTTAGCAGAAATTGGCCTTCTAAAACTGGTCCTTTCCAGCCACGGACAAGCCCCAAAGAGGTAGATACAGGCGCTCAAGGGGCAGAGGACAATCACAAGGATCATATAGAGGCAGGCAATGGCAAACTCCAGCACCAAGAGGTGGCGAAGACAGTGCACAACAATACAGGAAACAAACCCAATGACTTCCCCCTTTCCATGCCAAGCAAGTCTCAGCTGGCAGCATCCTTGGGAGGAAAGCTGGCATTATTTACAAGAAATTGGCATATTGTCACAACAGACAAATGGATCCTGGACGTTATAAACAGAGGCTACAGATTTCATTTTCACACTCTTCCAAAAATGAGAGGCACGCCAAACCTGCCACACAATCAAAGGGCAGAGGCACAACTACAAATTTCAAAGCTCATAGACATGAAAGCTATTCGAGGTACCAACTCATGAACAAGGTCAAGGTTTTTATTCCAGGCTATTTCTGGTACCAAGGAAAGGAACCGACTGGAGACCCATTTTGGACTTATCCATCCTAAACACATTCTTACTGCATTTCTAAAATTCAAGATGCTCACATTACAGCAGCTTCTTCCCATGCTGGGCAAGGAGTTTTGGCTGGTAACATTGGACCTCAAGGAGGCATACCTGCATGTCCCAATCAGACAAAGCTGCAGAAGATACCTCAGATTTCTTGCAGGTTCAATTCACTATCAATTCTCTGCATTGCCCTTTGGCTTATCTACTGCGCCCAGAGTATTCACGAAATGCCTGGCATCAGTAATTGCTTACTGCAGACTTCAAGGGATACAAATTTACCCTTATTTGGACGACTGCCTGATCCAAGCGGACAGCAAGCACATACTTCTGGAGCATCTGGCTTATGTAACACGGTTACTGAATTCCCTGGGATACACAGTCAACAAACAGAAATCCAGGCTAACACCATCTCAGAAAATAACTTTCCTGGGTGCCAACTTGGACACAAACACCCAGATGGCCTATCTTACACCAGAAAAACAAGGGCAACTAAATCAGTACTTCAAAATACTAGCAAATTGTACCAGGCTTACTGCAAGGAAAATCCTGCAGGCTCTGGGCTTCATGGCATCTTGCATTCTTTTAATCCCTTGTGCAAAGTTGCATATGAGGAAACTTCAATGGTACCTAAAAAACCTATGGTCTCAACGCAGCCACAGTTTGGAAACAATAATACCAATAATTCCATGTTTGCAAAAGGAATTTCTATGGTGGGCCCAAGCATGTCAAACAAACACAGGTCTCCCATTCTGCAAACCTCAAGCAAATCAAGTCATCACAACAGATGCCTCAGATTACGCCTGGGGCGACATGACAGACAGGTGCATTCAGGGCAAATGGTCCCAAAAGGAAAAGCACCTTCACATCAATCAGAAAGAAATGCTAGCAGTGATAAATGCAATTACAGCTTTCAAGGACCTCCTGCATCCAGGACAATTATTGATAAGAACAGACAACACCACAGTAATGTGGTACATAAACAAAAAAGGAGGAACACATTCGTACCCCCTGTGCATACTAGCCATGACACTTTGGAACTTGGCTCTGGAATGGCAAATCGAACTTCAGGCACAGTACTTGCCAGGTTTGGAAAACACGCTGGCAGACAATCTAAGCAGGAATATGACAGATCCACACGAATGGAAGTTGCATCCTCAAGTGTTTACAAAGATAATCCAAGCGTGGGGGAGGCCAGACATAGATCTCTTCGCCTCCCACAGGAATCAATTGGAAAATTTCTGTTCAAGGACCTTTCATCCAAAGGCCTGGAGAGTGGACGCCCTTTCATTCAGTTGGACAGCATGGACAGTTTACGCCTTCCCACCTCTGCCTCTTCTGCCCGAGGTACTCTTGAAAGCAAGAGCAGACAGACCGAAGATGATACTGATTGCTCCAGACTGGCCAAGACCACACTGGTACCCTTTCCTGAGGAGCCTAACACATACTCCTCCCTGGTCTCTACCTTTAATGCCTCTTCTGCTGACTCAGCACCGCTACAAAACTCTTCACAGTCAGCTGAAAACACTCAATCTCGCTGCATGGAAAATTCCTTAACACCACAACAGACCCTACTCCCCAAAGAGGTGCAGGATGTCATTTTGGAGGCCAGAAGGCCATCTACTTGAAAGGCTTACTCCGCAAAATGGAAACGGTTTTGCTCTTGGAATGAGAAAGAAGGCCAGGACCCTAGAAAACTGAATTTGTCTCCGGTATTACAGTATCTAGCTGAGCTGCTGAACAGTGGACTTTCTTTTTCCTCCATAAAAATCCATGCCTCAGCCATTTCTGCAGAATTCAACACGGATCCACCCTTATTCTCTCACCCACTCTTAAGACAGTTCCTCAGAGGGGCTAAGAACATAAGACCACCAAGAAAACAACCAATACCAGCCTGGGATCTTAATTACATTCTAGAAAAATTAACATTGCCTCCATTTGAACCAGCTGCCTCAACAGATTTGCAATATTTGTCCTGGAAAACAGCCTTCCTTCTGGCCATTACCTCAGCTCGTAGGGTTTCGGAACTACAAGTCCTCATGGCTGTGCAGCCCTTTCTCATCTTCCATCAGGCCAGGGTTTCCCTTCGTACCAATCCGTCATTTATGCCTAAAGTGGTATCCAGGGTAGCTTTAAATCAAGCCATACACTTGCCTACCTTTTACCCCAATCCTCAAAACAATGGGGAAAGGCTGCTACACTCCTTGGACACCAATAGACAGCTACGTTATTATTTGGACAGAACAAAGCCTTTCAGGAAATCAGAACAACTTTTTGTGTCCTATGCTGTAGGAGCTCAAGGGAAGCCAGTTACCAAACAGACAATTTCCAAATGGATAGGTCACTGCATACGGTTTTGTTACTCCTATCATGGAAAATCTGTCCCTACAGGCATCAGATCCCACTCCTCCAGGGCCACAGCTACCTCTACAGCCTTCCTCAGAGGAGTTCCTACCAAAGACATTTTGGAGGCAGCCACTTGGAGTTCTGTGCATACCTTCACAAAACACTACCACCTGCCTTTATATTCCAAAACTAGAGCAGGCTTTGCCACTGCTGTGTTGCAGGGCATTCTGGCTCATCCCAGTTCCACTTAGTGCCTACCACCCTGTGCGTAGCTTTGGAATTCTACCCATCTGGGATTACTGCAGCTGTATGCACGATGAACATAGTACAGTTTTGTACCTACCATAAATGTAGATGTTCGAGTGCTAATACAGCTGCAGTACAGGTTTCACTCCCTCCTTCCCCTCTTGGTAAAGGCCTAGTGGCTAACACCTCCTCATACAACCTGATTGGGTTATCCTTCTATGGTGTATTTGCTTGCAACTACTGATTTTTTATTATATTGCATTGCTTGACTATTTATATATATAATTTATGTATTTCCTTCCTTCTGGGGGCACCTGACATCTGGGGCAAGAAAGACTGAAGAATATGGCATCGGCTGTGTCTTGTATACCCCTGTCGCACTGACGTCAGGAAAGAGCGACAACAACCGACGCCGGACCTAGACTTTGGAATTCGGCCGACCGAGGGACCGCCTGACGGCAGAGAACCCATCTGTGATTACTGCAGCTGTATTAGCACTCGAACATCTACATTTATGGTAGGTACAAAACTGTACTTTTTGTACCTACCATAAATGTAGATGTTAGTGTTCACACTGCTGCAGTCCAGGTTACCCTCCCTCCATCCCCTCTGTCCTAGCTGGACTTATCTATACCTTTCTATCCTATGCAACCTTTGTGGTGTATTTGCTTGTAACTGAAGGTATTGTTTTTATTTTTTATGTATGTTTTATTAGCAGTATGTATTGCCTACCTACTTGGGGGCACCTGACATCTCGGACAAGAAAAACTGAAGAAAATGGCGTCTGATGCATCTTGTATACCCCTGGCGCACTGATGTCAGGGAAGAAGTGACAGCAACCGACGCCGGACCAAGACTTTGGAACTCTGGCCGACTGCAGGACTGCCTGATGGCAGGATAACCCAAGTGTAATGACTGCAGCAGTGTGAACACGCGAACATCTACATTTATGGTAGGTACAAAACTGTACTTTCTATGGTTCTGAGGAATATTCTCCCTTGAGCCACACAAGTTCTATTGCTTGGGACGCGGTCCCACAAGTGAGAATAAGTTAGATTGACAAATTCACATAAAGTTATGTTCTTGCCACAACGTTCCATGTGTGTTGTCCATCTCATCCTTTATTCTCACAACTCTTCCTTCACCCCATGCGTAGACTACTGGTGCACTAGTAGCAGATAAGATTACAGCAGGGATGTATAGCCTCGGAAAATATTCTTTTCACTCTTATTTTCATGGGAGCAGGTAACGAGAGATATATATATATATATATATATATATATATATATATATATATATAATATCTATCTATATATCTATATGTATATATATATATATATATATATATATATATATATAATATATATCTATATCTATCTATATCTATCTATATATATATATATATATATATATATATATATATATATATATATATATACAGTGAATATGTAAAGTGTACACATCCCTGTTAAAGTGGCAGATTTTTGTGATATAAAAAAAATGAGACCACAATAAATCATTTCAAAACTTTTCCCACCTTTAATGTGACCTGTAACCTGTACAATTCAATTGAAAAACAAACATCTGTTGGGGAAAAAAATCTAAAAAAAAAAAAAAATAAAAAACACTACACTGGTTACATAAGTGTGCAAACCCTTAAACTAATAATTTGTGTGTGCACACCCTCAGACTAATGCTTGTTTGAAGCACCTTTTGATTTAATTACAGCATTCAGTCTTCTTGGGAGGAGTCTGTCAGCATGGTACATATTTGCCCACTCTTCCTTTGAAAAAGCACTCCAAATCTGTCAGATTACGAGAGCTTCTCTTGTGCACAACCCTCTTCAGGTCACCCCACAGATTTTCTGTTGGATTTAGGTCAGGTCTCTGGCTGGGCCATTCCAAAACTTTAATTTTCTTCTGGTGAAGCCGTTCTTTGGTTGATTTGAATGTATGCTTTGGGGATCATTTGTTGTGTTGAAAGGTGAAATTCATCTTCAGCTTTCTAACAGATGCCTGAAGGTTTTATTGGTTCATAGGTAGGTACTAGGCTATATTGGCCCTAGGGCCTATATAAGCCTAGCCAAATGGTACCCTGGCTTTCGCCACCCAAGAAAATATTTTTTCTGTGCCCCTGTCGAGCAGAGCCACAGAAGTGATCCCTGGGGTGAATTTCTCATCTCCCAATCAAGATTTTTCTTGAGTGCTAATGAGGAGCTTTGTTTGATATAGATAGGTAGTTTTGTTCCAGAGTATGGAAAGTCTCTCTAGGACAGGAATCTGTCCCTCCAGCATGTTCTGTTTGTTGTGGTGACAAGGTTTAGGTCCCTAGAGTGTGTAGCTCGGAGGGATTGGGATTTCTTTAAGTGGAACATGTCCAACAGCTCTGGGTTTGACATAGCTTTGTATGTTAGGCAGAGATCACCTCTGAGTAGCTGATATGTGGTGGAGTAAAGCTGTAGTGTTTTGAGACCGTCTGCGTAGGGCATCTGTTTGAGGCCAGTAATCCTCTTTGTGAGGTATTTCTGCGGCCTTTCCAGTTGTAGATGTCTTGTGAGGTACATACCAAAAGGGGTGTTGTACTCTATAATGAGTCTAATGAGTGATGAGTAGAGGGGAGCAGTGACCTCTTTTTTTTTTTTTTTTTTTTTCCCTGGATGAGAAACCTTTTGTGATGAGGTGTGCCACGTAGAAGGATTTTCTGACTACTGTGGCAATGTGATTATCAAAGGAGAGACTACTGTCCACCTGTGTCCCAAGGTCTCTTATCACACTTTCGGTGTTAAGTAGACTGTCTCATTGAGGTCCTTTTGTGGGATGTCCACATCGTTAGGAGTTTTGATTATGGCTCTGCGAACTTTGTTAGCCAAAGACCTTCTGTGTTAGCCTGCACTTCAGAGAAGTAGATACCAAACAGGAGAGGACCCAGGACTGAACCATGTAGTACTCCACTTGTCACTGGTCTGAAGTTGGATTTAGTCTGCTACTTTAACAGTGTGGGTTCTGTCAGTGAGCCAGTTGGCAACCCATCGTGTGACATAGGGATTTATACCTAGTTTAGTGAGTTTATCTATAATTCCAGAGTTGGGGATGGTGTCGAAAGCCTCGGCTAGATCTAGATGGGATGTGTGAACCACCTTATCCTCCTCTACGACTTTGATGACCGCTTCAAAGAAGTCTGTTTAGGAGACATGATCTGCCTTTTACAAACCCAAACTGGGTAGGGTCCAGAGTTTGGAGATTACTAATGTCATTGTTTATAAGTTCCATGATGATACTTTCCATAGCCTTGCAAACCAGACTCGTCAGTGGACCAAAAGTGAATGGTATTTGTAACTGTTCATAATACCTTGGCTAAAGCCCCAGTTCCAGCTGAAGAAAAGCAACCCCCAAAGCATGATAATGCCACCACCATACTTCACCATGGGGATATTGATGCTGTGTTTTTTGTGCCAAATGTGGGTCGCCCAGGGGCGGCCCGTGCTATTGGACTGCCAGACTGCAGCCCCCTCAAAACAAAAAGAACTAAAAATAAAAAATAGAAAAAAAAAGTTTTTAAAAATTCGCGGACTTCGCGCATGCGCAGTAGTCCAGACTACTGGTCTACTGTATGCGCATGCTCAAGGCAGTCCTGATAGGGAAACATGAGGAGACGTCTGTGCACTTTTTAAGTGCACAGACTCGCTGGGATAATGCTTCAAGGCCGGACTGCAACACTAGCAGTCGGGAATTGCTTGCTGTCTCGTCGGGAAGGGGTTTGGATTTAATCTCGCGGGTCTTTGGAGTATTGCGCGGGAAGGGGTTTGGATCTAGAAGTATTTGGATGTACGTTGGTTATTATGGAGAACGGACAGGTAAGTGTGTTTGAATGTATGGTGCTTGCTTTTTTACTGTTTGAATTTATGGTGTGTGCTTGCTGTTTTACTTATTTGAAGTTATGGTGTGTGTGTGCTTGCTTTTACTTTGAATTTATGGTGTGTGTGTGCTTGCTTTTACTTTGAATTTATGGTGGGTGTGTGCTTGCTTTTACTTTTACTTTATGGTGGGTGTGTGCTTGCTTTTACTTTATGGTGGGTGTGTGCTTTTACTTTATGGTGGGTGTGTGCTTGCTTTTACTTTATGGTGGGTGTGTGCTTGCTTTACTTTATGGTGGGTGTGTGCTTGCTTTTACTTTGAATTTATGGTGGGTGTGTGCTTGCTTTTACTTTTACTTTATGGTGGGTGTGTGCTTGCTTTTACTTTATGGTGGGTGTGTGCTTGCTTTTACTTTATGGTGGGTGTGTGCTTGCTTTTACTTTATGGTGGGTGTGTGCTTGCTTTTACTTTGAATTTATGGTGGGTGTGTGCTTGCTTTTACTTTGAATTTGTGTGTGTGTGTGTGTGTGTGTGTGTGTGTGTGTGTGTGTGTGTGTGTGTGTGTGTGTGTGTGTGTGAAAATGCCCCAGGTGCTCATGGTGGTGTGGTAGGGAATACCTCAGGCTTGAACCCTGTACCCTGTATGCAGGTGTTAAAGACTTGAGTTCCCTACCCACCACCATTTGTAAAAAAAATGCAGATTTTTGCCTCATATTTGATCTGATCTGTTCCTCATAATATCTGTGATTTGTACATGTTGCAATGCTTGATATTTGATGGTGAAGTAGTAGCATTGTTGCCTCACAGCTGCAGGTTCTCAGGTTTGATTCTTGGCTGGGGTTCCTTCTTTGTGGGGTCTGTTATCTTCTCCCTGTGTTTGTATGGGTTTGCTTTTATTTGATGGTGCACTGGTAGCATTGTTGCCTCACAGATGCAGGTTCTCAGGTTTGATTCTTGGCTGGGGTTCCTTCTTTGTGGGGTCTGTTATCTTCTCCCTGTGTTTGTGTGGGTTTGCTTTTATTTGATGTTGCACTGGTAGCATTGTTGCCTCACAGCTGCAGGTTCTCAGGTTTGATTCTTGGCTGGGGTTCCTTCTTTGTGGGGTCTGTTATCTTCTCCCTGTGTTTGTGTGGGTTTGCTTTTATTTGCTGGTGCACTGGTAGCATTGTTGCCTTACAGCTGCAGGTTCTCAGGTTTGATTCTTGGCTGGGGTTCCTTCTTTGTGCAGTCTGTATCTTCTCCCTGTGTTTGTGTGGGTTTGATTTTGTGTTCTCCCATATTACAAACACATGTCTGCATTATTTCTTCCTGGGCCTCTGCTGAAAATTGTTTTTTTGTTCCAAGTCAGACTGTCCTGATTAACAAATGTTAAATAAAATTGACAGGCATTTGAATTTCAGACTTCAGGTTTCTGAATGTTTAATTTCTTACATATTTGATGGTGCAGTGGCAGTATTGTTGCCTCAGAGTCACAGCTATAGGATTTGTGGTTTGATTCTTGGCTGGGGTGCCTTTGTGGAGACTGCATCTTATCTCTGTGTTTGTGTGGATTTGTTCTGGTGTCCTGCCATTTTACAAAGACGTGTCTACAGTATTTCTCCCTGGGCCTCTGCTGAAAATTGTTTTTGTTTCATCAGAAGTAAAATTGACAGGCATTTGAATTTCAGACTTCATAGTCTTCAGAAAATACATAGTAAAACAACTTTTTATTCTAGCATTAAATATATAGTAACACAACCTTTTATTATAGCAATTTTTTAAGTTTATAAGATGACTATTTTAAATTTTTCCTTATTTTTGGGACTGTAATACCCGGTTAGTGGCTTTGTCCAGGTTTTTTGTGCTAAGGTTGACAGCTATGGCAAGAACTGAATTCACTGAATATGTTTGAGGGCTGTATTCCCTCATTACTGGGTTTGTCCAGGTGTTTTGTGCTAAGAGGTTGACAGCTATGGTGAGAACTGAATTCATTAAATGATAGCCATTTAAGTTTCAGTCTTCCTCTCGTTCACAAAACAGCTGATTTGGCGTAGTGGTATGTTGCTCTTGACTGTTTTGCACATGGACCTTGTCTGTAAAATGTACGGTGGTAACGCAGCATTTTTCTTTCACAAAGCAGGTGATTTGGCATAGTGGTATGTTGTTCTGACTCTTTTTTGCACAGGGACTTTGGCAGTAAAATGCATGGTGGTAACACAGCATTTTATTCTAGCAGCTTTCCAAGATTATACAAGCAATGTTTAATGTGTCCTTGGTTTTTGCCCTTTTGACCCACCCCAATAAATTTGGCTTTTTCCAGACTTCTTGTGCTGCAAAGTTGAGATGCAGTTGAGTATTGAGTAGATTTTACAAGGAGCTGAGAGCTGCAGTTGAAGAGAAGTTTAGTGCTAATAGCACAACAGGCTGTGTACTTGCTTTTGATGCAGAAGGTTGTTGGTTCTACTCCCATATGGGGTGAATGCTGCCGTACTGAAAGTTAAGATACTAATTATGAGCCTGTTATCAGTTTGCCATCCATTTCCTATTGCAATATTACTAGCTTATTTTTAATGTAATTTAGGCAATTTATTCCTCAGGGGCATCAGACACTTTATTGTTCAATGAAATATAAAGGTGACTGCTAGCAGCAACCTCTTCATTACAGATTTATTTAACGTGGAATTATTTAGATTACTTTTTTACTACTTCAGAGATTGTGCATATTTACTGATAATGGTGGACTGTAGAATTGTGCATATTTACTGATAATAGTGGACTGTAGAAGTTTGAGTAGACTTTTATGATGGAAATGTTCTGAATTGGGCAGTTTTGTTTCATTGTTTACTGGAAAAATGTTCAAAGCAATAGGAAGGTGTATCAAAGAGCACATGTATGTTTCATATGCAAGGGGCCTATGATTTGAAAACAGCCCAGAATTAAGTTTTATCTGCCACAGGTAAAATGTGTTTTCTTTGAATGTGGGTTTTAATGTTGTTTCAATGAATGTGAGTTTCAAGGGCAGAGAAATTTTAATGCCAAGTTTGTTTAGCAGATGTCTTAGTATTTGTGCTGTAAAATGCAAAATAAAACTTTCAAATGAAGATGTTCTTCGTGTTTAACTGTTGCAGTCATAACTGTAGGGTACTCCTGCCGGCAGGCAGCCCGAGGTCGGCCAGAATATCAAAGTCTGGGTCCGGCGTCGGCTGCTTCAGCAAGTACCCTGACATCAGAACGCATGGGTATAAAGCTGACAGCCGACGCCATCTTCTCCAGTCTTTCTTGCCGTGTGTATTTATGGTAAATGGAGTGAAATAGCAAAGTAATGAATCAATGGAATGGCTGCAGGGGGAGGCTCCATTCGACCATGGTTTTGTGAGGGGGAAGGGCGGCAAACTTAAACAGCCCCAGCTGAACTATATCTCCCAACTGTCCAGATTTTCAAAGAATGAATGGGTTTTTTGCTTCTTATTTTTGGTTTGTTCCTCATAAAATTTGTGGTTTTCTGGCAAATCATTTAGGAATGAAGTCACTAAATAATGACACACTAGTTTCAGACATCATAACCTACAGAAAAATGCATGCTAAAGTAAGACCTGTTCTATCAACTGTCCCAGTTTATACAAGAGCTATTTTTAGTACTGTTTATATGTTCCCCCAATATATTTGGCCTTGTCCAGATTTATTACATTAACAGGTTGAGAGGTACATGCAAATTGCTTTATAGAATTAGGCATAGCCAAACCTCTCAACTGTCCCTGAATTTGGCTCAAAATGTTGCTCTTCCCCTAATAATCCCTCTGCAAAATAGCAGTTTTGGAAGAAAACATGGAGGGTTTACAATTAAGAAATAACTGTAATAGTTAGAGTTATAGATTACTTTTATTTCAGAAATGCATGTAGACTCTTAGGTTCATAGGTTCATACTAGGCTATCTGCCCGAGGGCATTTACAAGCCTAGCCCATCGTTTTGTGGCTTACGCCACCCCTTTAGTATGGGGAACTATACCCATTATTTTGCTGTGCCTCTGTCGAGCAGTGACACTGAGGTAATCCCTGGGGTATATCTGCGATCTCCCATCCATTGGTCAAGATTTCTCTTGAACAAGGCCAGCGAGGTGCTCTGCCTCACATGTACCGGGATTTTGTTCCACAGCATAGGGAGTCTTTGGGTGATGAATCTATCCCTCCAGCACGTCCTATTAATAGCCGTGTCAAGGTTTAAGTCTCCGCCTTGTGGCTCTGATGGATCTAGATTTTTGAGGTGAAGCATATTCATCAAATCTGGGTTTGACATGGCCTTGTATGTTAGGCAAAGGTCACCTCTGAGCAGTTGTAAGCGTTTACTGAATAGAGCTGGAGTTCTTTCAGTCGGGCAGCATAGGACAGATTTTTGAGACCCTTTATCCTTTGGTGAGGAACTTTTGTGGCCTCCAGCTGCTGCAAGTGTTGGGTCAGATACATTCCGAATGGGGCATTGTACTCAATCATTGGTCTGATGAGTGATGAGTAAAGGGAGACTATGACCTCCCTTGATCTAGATGAGAATCCCTTCATGATAAGGTGGGCAATGTAGAAGGTCTTCCTAACTACTTTAGCTACATGGGTGTCGAATGACAGACTACTATCAACCTGGGTCCCCAGGTCCCTGATAACTTCTTCTGTGCTCAGTGGATTGCCACCCATTTGGTAGCTAGGGTAACCTTGTTTTTCCCAAGGGTATGACTATGCATTTTTGGCATTTAACTTTAGGTCGTGGCTCTGGCACCAGTTATCCGCTTCTGTGAGACCCTTCTGAAGGATATCTGTGTCAGATGTGTTTTCTACTATGGCCAGTTTGCAGTCATCTGCAAACTTTGTCAGCCATAACCCTCCTGTGTTTGCTTGTACTGGAAAAGTAGATGCCAAACAAGAGTGGGCCCAGGACTGAGCCCTGTGGGACACCACTTGTGACAGGCTTTGAGTCTGACATGGCTTCAGCAACTCTGACCCTGTGGGTTCTGTCACTCAGCCAGTTTGCAACCCATCTTGTGATGTATGGGTTGACATTTAAGCTGATGAGTTTTTCAATGATACCCGAAAGTGGGTATTGTATCGAAGGCCTTAGCCAGATCGAGGTAGGCTGTATGGACTGCCTTTCCCTCATCAATGGCTTTGGTGACTGTTTCAAAAAAGTCAACCAAGTTTAAAAGGCATGATCTGCCTTTGACAAAGCCAAACTGGGTTGGATCCAAAGTCTGCAAATTCCTATGTCTTTATTTATGAGGTCCATTATGATCCTCTCCATGGCTTTGCAGATAAGGCTTGTCAAGCTAATGGGCCGGTAATTTCCAGGGTCGGTGGAGGCACCGCCTTTGTGAAGTGGTACCACAGTTGCAGTGCGCCACTCCCTGGGTAATGATCCAGAGGTAAGACTTTGATTAAACAGCTGTCCTAGCTGTGGGTTTAATTCCTCATTGAGTTCATGGAGCACACAGCCGGGGACACCATCAGGTCCCATGGATGCTGTGTTTTTTGCTTTGGAGAGAGCAGTTCTCACTTGGGGACTGGAGATGTTTGGGGGCTGCAATCGCTTGGTATAGATATCTCTCCTTTGGGGAGGGGAGAAGTTTGCACTGAACCTGTCAGCCAGTATGTTGGCAATGTCTGTAGGATCAGTAATCTTCACATCATTTTGAACTAGCTCTGAGCATATCTGGGAGTTTCCTACCAGGTTTCTAACATAGCTAAAGAAGGCCTTATGATTGTCTTTTGAGTCTTTAGCTATTTTTCTCTCAAATTTGCTTTGGATGATTTTATGAGAGCTCTTAGTTTTTTACTTAAAGTGATCAAGGGTGTCTTACCTTTTAAGGATTTTGCTCTATCTTGTAGTAGCTTCCTCCTTTCGTAGAAGAGATTGTTTAAGGCTGGGGTCCACCAGACTGGACGCTTGCCTTTGGTACAAAGAGTCTTTGTTTTGCTTGGGATTGCCTTATCCATGCAGTCCTGCAGGTGCTGGTAGAAGGCATTTGTAAGTGATTCAGCGGCTTGAGTACTGTTTTCCACTGCCTGGTGGCCTTAAAGGAGACCACACTAGCCTTTAGAAGTGTGAAGTCGGCTTTTGAGAAGTTCTTACTGTGGTCTTTTTATTTCAGGTGGGGTGGGATGAGGACCTCCAGTGAGATTAGTTTGTGGTCTGATCTCACCAGTGAGGGGTACACCTCCGTGTTGAACATTGTGCTCCCATGTTCGTGATGATGAGATCAAGTATGTTATCTCCTCTTGTGGGATGGTGACTAGTTGTTCCATGGCATTTGAGTTTATGAATTCCAGGAACTTTTGGGCTAGGGTGTTTGGGCTTGAGTAGTGTTCCCAGTCTATATTCGGGTAATTGAAGTCACCTAGTATGATGGTGTTTGGTGATACATTTATCCCCTCTAGTGTTTTCAGGAAGGCCATGTGAGGTTCCTGAGTTTGTGAGGGTGGCCTGTAACATGCTACAATTTGCAGAGCAGTCTTGCCTATGGTTAATTGCACCTGGATGGTCTCCATGCATCGTTGCCACCAGTCTTGAGGTGTGGGTGTCCTTGATGAATATGGATACCCCCCCTCCTTTCTTGGTATTGTCCGGATTTTGGGGCCGAAACGCATGATATGAGGTAAAACCTCTTATGTTGTCAACTACTCAAGTTAGCAGTACTAATATTAGTGTCCCTTCTTTGACAGGTTCCCAGCTGTATTGTGTGGCTATTTTATATTATTGCATCACATTTTTGGTCCATTTTTCATAAAATTGTGTTTTTTTGGCAAATTAGTGGTAAATCATTAGACTGAAGTTAGAAAATAATGACAGGCATTTGAGTTTCAGATTTCATATCCTTCAGAAAATTCATACTAATGCAAGACCTACTATTCTATTATCTTTCTAAGTTTATAAGAACAATATTTAAAAATTGTCCTTATTTTTGGGCCTTTGTCCCACTTCTATGTATGGCTTTGCCCAGATTTCTCGCCCTGAGGGTGAGAGGTATGACAAATGTGTTAGTGCCAATCACCGTCAGCCAGAGACATTTCAAATTGTGACACACTTGTTGCACCCCACTCCCCCATGTAGTGACTCTAGATGTGTCCAAGCAAAGGAAGGAGCAGTTATGCAGTGTAAATGTGCAGCGTATCCCCCCCATACAAGGTAGACACAAGTACTACAGTGGCGTTTCATCTGTTCTTGATTTTGCAGAATGGTCTGGTTTCTGTCATATTTTTGTACTGTTGATTTATGCTATTACTCAAAGTGCCTGTTAATCTGTGTTTTAAGTAGCAATGCTTTAATGACCATCAAGTAAGCTTGTCTGAGATCATAACGTGCAAGTAAGCTTTAATAAGCATACTGTTAAAGAATTGCCAACATTGAAGCCTTTCTGTTGTTGCCATGCAGAGAATACTGAACTAGATAATGTATAAACATTGGATATTGAAATGCATATGACAGTATTTGTAGTAAAGGACAGGATTACATTATTTTAAGAAGCTCATTACACTTGTTGGAGACTTCGTGATCTCTGAGGGCTTTACCAGTAAACTAAACAGAATGCCATTCATGTGTGGTCCATAACCTGTACAGTAATAATTTAAGCAATGTATCTTGAGCTTGTTTCTTGTTTGCTTTTCATTTTTACTTTGATCGTGTTTTCCCCATGAAACAAGTAGACAGTTGTCAGGCAGCAGGTCTGTTTTGGATAAGAAACATTTTTACAAGTGGGGGCATCACAGAGATGCTACTTTCAGCATGTTACTGGGTGTTTTAATAAAGCTGAATATAAATTATAATTAGAACTGCAGTGCAAGGAGAAGTAGTTTGAGTTGAGTGCTGCTTGTTTTTCTTGTACTTGATTTTGACTGGCATTCCCGTAATGTATTTAAAAAGTAATTTACTTTTTCATGCCTCACAACATTTTTGTTTCCATCTAGATATTAAGTAAGCCGTCATGCAGCCAATGCATTTAAATATTTTTATTCTTTTACACTTCATTTGTTTTGATTGGACTGTCATAATGAGGGTTTGGCACCCATGGCAGCATATTTAATTAAAGCTAGTTTTTGTGGTTTTGAGCATAGCTCCTCCCCTTTCTAGTTGGCCGCACCTCTTCCTATCGACCCCACCCATTCAGCTATCCCCTGCAGCCCCCCTTTGATTTGACGTCACCAGCCGCCACTGGCCGGTCGCCACAGCGGAACTCCAGTCTGCTAATGATTGGCAGTAGATTTTCACGAGCGCGGAGGTGCCAGCTCGATGTTCAACCTTCAGTGAAGGCACGCCCATTTATGCATATCTTTTGAACGCCCACCCAACCGTGGGGAGGACATGCTGACTCCACACAGAAGGCACTCCCCGCACTCCAGCTGAGAATCGAACGGGAGAACCTCTTGCTGCACCACCGCGGCTTTTTTTTTTTTGTGCCAAATGTACCTTTTGGAATTGTAGCCAAAAAGTTCAACCTGGTTCTCATCAGACCATAACACACTTTCCCACATGCTTTTGGGAGACTTGATGTATTGTTTTGCAAATTTTAGCTGGGCCTGGATGTTTTCTGTGTAAGAAAAGGCTTCCGCCTTGCAACCCCACCCCATAGTTCAGACATGGAGAATACAGGTGATTGTTGTCACATGTAGTACACAACCAGTACTTGCCAGAAATTCCTGCAGCTCCTTCAGTGTTGCTATAGGTCTCTTGGCAGCCTCCTTGACCAGTTTTCCTCTAGTCTTTTCATCAATTTTGTAGGGACGTCCAGCTCTTTGTAACGTCACTGTTGTCCCATATTGTCTCCACTTTTTGATAACTGCCTTCACTGTGTTCCATGGTATATCCAATGCTGTGAAAATTTTTGTACCCTTCTCCTGACTGATGCCTTTCAACAATGAGATCCCTTTGTTTTGTAAGCTGTCTGCAAACCATTGCTTTTGCTGTAGCAAGCAACTAAGTAAATGTCAGGAAAATCCTGCTAGGACAGCTGAACTTTATTTGGGGTTAATCGGAGTCTCTCTAATTGATGGCTGGTGTGTACCCAAGAAGACTGAATGCTGGAATTAAATCAAAAGGTGCTTCAACAAAGTATTAGTTTAAGGGTGTGCACACTTATGCAACCAGTGTATTGTACATTTTTTGTTTTTTATATTTTGCCCCTAGCAGATTTTCTTTTCAATTGAATTGTACAGGTTATAGATCACATTAAAGGTGGGAAAAGTTTTGGAATGATTTATTATGGTCTCGTTTTTTTATATCACAAAAACCTGGCATTTTAACAGGGGTGTGTACACTTTTTATATCCACTGTATATATTTTTCCATACAACTTCAAATAGTTACCTGGTAAGTTTTCTTTATACACTCTTGGGCCAAACAAGATCTGAGGTAATCGGAAGGAATTATGGGTAAATAATGTAGCCCATGAGCTTGCTGAATGCCTCAAGCTGGAATATTGGCCGAGACTGATCAGACACATCGGATGCAACCCACATAACTTTCTGGGTATGGGACGTTCAGACCTACCATTTTCTTTGTAAGAAAACATTTTGGGCTTTGATGCTCTAGGTTTAACATTCCATACAAAATCTTTCTGCATGTTAGAAACTTTCTGGTAATGTGTATTAGAAATGCTTAATAAGCATTAAGAGTGACAGTGACACCAAAAAGTGCATTATCCAGACCTTTTGATCAGTTCCAACACATGATTTTTTTCTCCTTAATCTCTTCCTATAAATCTCCATAATTTTAAGAGTGTTCCAAAGTGCATTTCAGCCATACACCCAAATATCTGACACATCTGCTTTCCATTTGTGTGGAAATTTGTCATTGCTAAAGAGGAGTCATAGTTTACTCCACTGCCCTTGTTTTGTCTTCATCTTTTAACCAGACATTTTACCAAAGTTTTCTAGCATGCTAAACAACACATTTGCATCCTTCTGTAGGTCAGCCACATCACGCAGAAGTAATTAAATCTTAATGATTTGGCTTGTATCTTTAAATCTAACTTAATAGATGATTGTGACTGTAAAAAAATAGGTTATGTCTTAATTTCTGAAGGCTTGAAACCAGATTGAGAATATATGAGCCTTAATGCAGATGATGAGTAGGGAGCAGACAGACTCTTGTATTTTTTGAATGATTTAGTGTCATTCAGGTTGATTCCAAACTTGTCATTTGTGTTTTCCATAAAATAAATTATTGGAATATGATCTGAAATGGTAGTAAAATAAAGAATGACAGAAATTTTGAAGT
Organism: Protopterus annectens; assembly: GCF_019279795.1. Classification (NCBI taxonomy): domain Eukaryota; kingdom Metazoa; phylum Chordata; order Ceratodontiformes; family Protopteridae; genus Protopterus; species Protopterus annectens. The sequence goes on along the minus strand of NC_056743.1, from coordinate 1,743,369,549 downwards.
TCTTGGTCTGTGACTGAAGCATCCAGATAAGTATTAAGACCTTTTGAATGCCAATTAAATTTCATGTAGAGGTCAGTCAGAATATTTTATTCTGCAAGAGAGAAACCATTTGTATGTGGGTCGGGACCCTTTATTTGATGACAGGAGAGAGCTAATGTAGAACTGCTATGATTGTGAAAAGTTGCATGAATATATTTGTGAAATGTGTTTGTGGAAACTGACCATAAACTCAGTATGTTTAATAAATCCTTTTTCAAGGCATTGTGAAGACTGCAAATAATGTTTTTATACAGCAGAAGTATGACTTAATTGATATGTAAACCAGGCAGGGAATGCACATAGTATTTCCATTTAACCAGGATAGTCGGACTGTCATGCAAGACCCCTTTTAACCAGGATAGTCGGACTGTCATGCAAGACCCCTTTTCAAAGTCCCAAGGATAAAAGCTCCAGTAAATTTACAATTGAAACAGTGAAAGAATAGGACAAAGTGTCATATGGAAAGCCTTTGCAGAGACGTTCTGGGTGGGAAGATCTGCAAATTGAGCTTGATTGAATAACAATGAATGCATGAGCCACACAGTAGTCATTTGGTACTAAATGGAGACGAAATTAAAACGTAAAGTGAAAGAATAACTGCATTTACTAATAGCTAATGTATCGATATAATGAAATGTAAAAATGAGAGTAAGAGAAAAGTAATGCAGAACAGAGGAGGAGAATGGAGTATGGTGTGAGAGATGGCAGACATGCTGTGTTTGACTGACGAGATTTACTTTATAATGCCATGGGTTACCCGAGGCCAGACAAACTTTTAACTGTGTATTCTTAAGCAATACATTGGTAAGAATAGCAACAAACAAAACCAATGCTGCCAGGTAAAGCACTCTCGATAAGTAGAAGCAAATGCAGAAAAAACAAAAGATGAGTGCACCATGGACTGTGAAGTTGACTCCAACGAAACTTCCAAATAGACAAATATCCACGTTTATTGTTAAAAGACAGGTAGACAAACAAACTGCAGTAAAGTAAGCGCTTTCGTGTTGTTAAACAACGCTTCCTCAGACATAAATGCAGTTAAAAACACTCCTTCTTAAATACAGGCACATGATGACATCACAACACATTTAAATGGACAAATCAGAATCATGAATAAAACCACGAGGATGAAATCCTAAAGAATCATAAAAAGTCATAAAAAATTCAAAGAACATAAATATATTATAGAAATTAACTGTAAAAATCAATGTTTAAGTGATCTAGTAGTTAAAAACGGCTTAATCGTGAACCTGTCATTCAGCCCAAATCTATGGGCTTGCAGTTTCACTATCCATTTACCCTCCCTCTCTTCAGTCCGGTTCCTAACGTTACCTAATCTACCACTTTTAGTAACCAGCTCCAAAACCTGAAACTTAAAACTGTGTGTGCTTCGTTGATCAACTATATGTTTCGCTAATGCATTCGTAACGATGCCTTTGTCAATCGCATAAACGTGTTCCCTAATGCGTTCACGTAGCGATCTGGTTGTCATGCCAACGTAAAAGATCTTACAAAGTTGACACTCAGCAATGTACACCAAATTAATGGACTTACAACTGGCATTGTTTAAAAGTATATATCCTCTTTGTCTCAGGGTGTATAAAACTGTCAGAATTTGAAATGTATTTGCATTGATTGCAAGTGTGGCAGGCAAATGTGCCTGTCTTAAGAACAGTGTGAACTTTGTGATGACTCTTGTCATAACAGAGTAACCTGTTAAGTGAAAGCATGTTCCTATATGCCACCCGTGGTCTCTCATCAACCAAAGTTCTGATCCTTTCATCCACCATTAGGAGGCCCCAGTTCTTATTGAGAACATCCAAAACATGTTTGTTCCTGTTTGTGTATGGAATAACAGTCCTATTAACAGTAGCCATGTCCCTAGTTTTAGGTACACTAGAATGCACATAAGGTCCATTGATTAAAGGGGCTCCCACGTCTGATCTACAACGGTCCCGAGGCCAGACCAACTTTTAACTGTGTATTCTTAAGCAATACATTGGTAAGAATGTTGGTACAAAATGTTGACTAGTCAGTCCACCATAAAGAAAAAAAATAAGCTCTACTTTTTGATGAAGTTGTTAGTTATGTTCAGGTTGTAAATAAAATAGATGAAGTAATACTGCCTGTTGGTAAGATTGCAATTCGCATTTAAAAATGTAAAGTGTACAGAACATTTGATGTGCTATACTGGCAAAGCAGTTTGTGTTTAGTACAAACTGAACAAGAAGCTAAACTGCTCTGGGTGGATTTCTTGATGTTCTTCATTCCACATTGCTGCAGTCCTAACTATTGGGTAGTCCGCTGTCCAGTCGGCCCGAATACCAAAGTATATGGCTGACGTCGGTCAGGGCGCATTAGACTGACGTCAGTACGTCAGGGTACTAATGCGCATGACCGAAGTCATATCCTCAGTCTTTTTTGCCGCATGGTCCGATGCAGAAGCAGTTTTGCGAGTGCAGGTTGGCGTTCTGAAATTTTCTGAAGTCGGAGTTTCAGACCGAATCAAAGTTGGCTAAGTACCCGTTGGGGAACATTTTGGTTTTTCTTGCCTCAGTATTTAACCGGATGTCAGAAAAAGTGAATAACTGTATTTCTTGTGGGAAACAGATACCTCATAGGGATTACCATACCTTGTGTATACCTTGTTTAGGGCCTGAGCACGACGTTGTTGGATGCCGCTCTTGTGCTAGATTTAACAAACGCACTATTAAGAGAAGGTTAGACTGTGCCAGGTTAGTGTTTGGGAAGCGTTGTAATTATAAAATGCCGCCGGATGCTCCGACGCCCGCTTCGTCAAAAGCGCAAGGACAAAACAGCGGTTTAGGGTTGATGAACCGGCAGTCCCGGACGCCGGTTCTTTAGAAGGCTCAGTGGAGCCAGAGGTTTTGCCAGGAGTTTCCTTGGAGTCTCAGGCAGAGACTTTACTGTTACAGGATGTGCCTTCTCAGGAGGTAGGCCAGGCTGAGGGGGCTTCTCAGGTAACTGTTCTTCCCTCTCTTCCCAAGGTAGTTAGAGCCTCCTTCTGTTTCCAAACCTTCTTTGAGAGGTAGGCCAAGTTTAGCTTCAGTGGGGGCTTCTCCTAGCACTTCAGGTTCTGTGCCTAAGAAACATATGCTTAAAATGGCAGAAGATTTGATTACTCTGATTAGAGGTTCTATGCCCCCTCCTGATAAGAGGCCTAGGGTGGAACCTGAGTTTGAGAGTTTTGAACAGTGTTCAGAGGCTTCTGAGTCTTCTGCGGAAGACTTGCAGGAGTATCCTCCTTATTCTGATTCTGATGTGGATGATTCCACTCCTACAGCTTCTCCTCCTGAGGATTTCTCATTTTCAGAGACTCTGCATTCCATGAGGGAGCACTTTAAATGGGAAGGCCAAGATTACTCTGATTCCAGGAAAAGGCTTAGGGAATTCTTGTTTTTACCCCAGCATAGGCCCTTAGCTATACCTCCTGTGTTAAATGTGGTGGAAGATGTTTTGCAGAGGCTTCCTGAACCCTGATTCTTTGCCTCCTGCTCCTGTTAAACCTGATAGGTACTATAGGGTGCCTGAAGCTCATAAGTATCTTTTAAGAGTCCTAGGGCAGACCCGAAACTGTTTCTCAGGGACCTAAAGGTGTTAAGGCCTCTGTTGTTAAAAATCCTGTTCCCACTGATAAAGAGGCAAGGGCTTTGGATAGATGGGGTAAGAAAGTGTATACTTCTTCCACTTTAGCCATGAGGGCGTTGAATTGTCAGTTTCACATGCTAAAATATCAAAATTATCTCCTTTCACAATTGAAATCTAAGGTGGATGCTTTGGCGGAAGGTATTGAGTGTAAAGAGTTGCTGGATTTAGTTCATGTGTCTGAACAAGTGGGTAAGCATTCTTTGCAATGTGGTTTTGATGCTGCACAGGCCTCCTCGAGGGTGGCTGCCACTAGTTCTGTTCTTCGCAGGCATGCCTGGTTGAGGGATCAGAATTTAGCTGAGCATGTTAAGACAAGGATTTTGGATGCTCCTTTACAGTCTGATGTGTTGTTTGGTTCGCCTGTGGAAGCAGTTTTGAAGAAAATGGAGGACAAAGCTAAGTCTATGCAAACTGTTAAAGATTTTTGCAGGTGCAGCCTCCAAGTTTAGTAGAAATTGGCCTACTAAGGGATGGACATATCCTGCTTATGATTCCCAGTCTAGGGGTAGGTCTAGACGCGGGTAGGGGCAGAGCTCAAGGTTCTTTTAGGCCTAGAACAGGGAGTTCACCTGCTCCGACTTCTGGTGAGGGCAGGTCAGTCCTTTCGTAAACAGACCCAATGACCTGCCTTTTCAGCTGCCAGTAGATTCTCGCCTGGCAGCTCCTTTGGGAGGAAGACTGTCTCTTTTCAAAGAAAATTGGGATTTAATTACTCAAGACAAATGGGTGTTGGATATCATTCACCACGGTTACAGGTTTTATTTCCATACATTGCCCCCTTTCAAAGGCATGCCAGACGTTCCTCCTCCACAAAGGAAAGAGGCTCACAAGCAAATTTCTCTGTTACTCCAAATAGGGGCCATTCAGCCAGTCCCTGTATCAGAAAGGGGCCTAGGATTTTATTCTCGCCTGTTCCTAGTACCAAAGAAGGGGAACACGTGGAGACCAATTTTGGATTTATCTATCCTCAACACTTATCTGGACATTCCCAAGTTCAAGATGTTAACGCTACAACAGCTTTTACCTCTGCTGGGCAAAGATCACTGGATGGTAACTTTAGATCTCAAGGAAGCTTACCTTCATGTGCCTATAAGACTGAGTTGCAGGAAGTATCTGCGTTTTCGAGCTGGAAATTCTCATTATCAGTTCTCTGCATTGCCCTTTGGCTTATCTACTGCGCCCAGAGTATTCACAAAGGTTCTGGCTCCAGTGATAGCTTACTTCAGGCTACAAGGAATTCAAATCTATCCTTACTTGGACGACTGCCTGATTCTGGCTCAAGAAAAGAAAGACCTTCTACAGCATCTGGAATATGTTATAGCAGTGCTAAGATGCCTAGGGTATTCTGTGAACGAAATAAAGTCCAGTCTAGTACCCTCTCAAGACATGTGCTTTCTGGGTGTGAGACTGAATACAGCAGCCCAGATGGCCTTTTTAACCCCGGACAAACAAAAGAGTCTATCCCTTTACTTCCATCAACTATCTCATCAGTCCGTGCTGACTGCAAGGACAGTCCTTCAAGCATTAGGGTTCATGGCATCTTGTATTCTGGTGCTTCCCAATGCCAAACTGCATATGAGGAAGCTGCAATGGTATCTCAAAATGTATGGACACAGCACTGCCAGGATTTAGACACTGTCATTCAAATAATACCTTGCCTTCAAAAGAATTTTGTGGTGGGCTCAGGAATGTTTTCCAACCTAAAACAAAAAAGGGAAAAAAAAAAAAAAAAAAAAAAAAAAAAAAAAAAAAAAAAGAAAAAAAAAAAAAAAAAAAAAAAAAAAAAAAAAAAAAAAAAAAAAAAAAAAAAAAAAAAAAAAAAAAAAAAAAAAAAAAAAAAAAAAAAAAAAAAAAAAAAAAAAAAAAAAAAAAAAAAAAAAAAAAAAAAAAAAAAAAAAAAAAAAAAAAAAAAAACCCCCCCCCCCCCCCCCCCCCCCCCCCCCCCCCCCCCCCCCCCCCCCCCCCCCCCCCCCCCCCCCCCCCCCCCCCCCCCCCCCCCCTCCCCCCCCCCCCCCCCCCCCCCCCCCCCCCCCCCCCCCCCCCCCCCCCCCCCCCCCCCCCCCCCCCCCCCCCCCCTCTTTTTTTTTTTTTGACCCCCCGGCCAGGGGGGGGCCCGAAAAGGGGGCAGGATTTTAACCGACCAAAAAAAAAATGCCTTTTTTTTGGGGAAAAAACCATTTTTTCTTGGGGAGCCCTTTTCCCAAAAAAAACCCAAATTTTTGGAAAGGGTTTTTTTTTTGGGGTTTTCAAGGGAAAAAAAAGGTTTTGTTTTCCCTTTTTAAAGGTCAGACAAGACAAGCCAAGGATGATTTTAATAGCTCCAGATTGGCCTCAAACACTGGTACCCACTACTATGAGAGTCTGGTAAGGAAGCCTCCATGGCTCTCTTACTGATTCCACATCTGTTGTCTCAGAAGGACGGTCATCTGCTCAATGTCAAGCTTCACTCTCTTCATCTAACAGCCTGGCATATTCTGTGTTGAAAACACAGCAGGTCCTTAACTTCCTCAACAAGTTTTAAATGTGATTATGGAAGCTAGAAGACCTAGTACAAGGAAAGTGTACATAGAAAATGGAAGAGGTTTTTATTTTGGAGTGCAGCAAAGAATTTGGAGATTTCTGATTTAATTTGAGTGTGGCTCTTCAATATCTTATTGAGTTATTGGACAAAGGTTTGTCCTTCTCTTCCATTAAGATTCATGCTGCAGCAATTTCAGCTCACTATGATTGTGACCCACCATTGTTTTCATCCTTTGTTCAAGCAGTTTCTTAGAGGGCAAAGAATAGGAGGTAAGACCCCACTGAGAGCTCCTACCCTGCTTGGGATCTCAATTTTGTGTTGGAAAACTTACTCTACAACCTTTTGAGCCTCCATGCTACTGCCGAATTGAAATACTTCTGTCATGGAAGACTGCTTTTCTGTTGGCTATTACTTCTGCAAAGAAGGGTGTCTGAGTTGCAGGCCCCTTATGGCAGTAGAGCCCTTTTTGATTTTCCATAAGGATAGGGTATCATTACGCATTAATCCTTCCTTTATGCCTAAAGTGGTTTCTAGTGTGGCTTTAAACCAAACTATTCATTTGCCTACTTTTTATGCAGGTGGTAAGATCCCAAAATAAAGGGAAAAGATTTTGCACACTTTAGATGTACACAGGCAATTGCGCGTATTATTTAAGCAGGACTAAGGATTTTGGCAGTCTCAGCAGTTGTTTGTTTCTTTTGCTTTGAGTTCCCAGGGCAAGCCCGCAGTCAAAACAAACTATTTCGGTGGATTGGGTTTTGCATTGCATTTTGTTATTCCCAACCAATGGCAAGGAGATTCCAGCTGGGATTAGGCCTCGATTCCACTAGGGGCTACTTCTTCGGCCACTCAACAGCATTTCATAAAAGGAATTAAGGATATTTGGAGGCAGCTACTTGGAGTTCAGTGCATACTTTCTCTAAGCATTGTCACCTTCCTCTCTCACTCTAAGTCTAGGCTGGTTTTGCTACAGCTATTTTGCAAGGCATGTTGTCAGCCCCTAGCTTTAATGACTGCCAGCCTCCCTTACCTCTCTGCTTTGGGATTCTACCCAACAGTTAGGACTGCAGCAATGTGGAATGAAGAACATAGTACAGTTTTTTACCATAAATGTAGATGTCTGAGGATCCATTGTTGCAGTCTAACTTACTCCTCCTCCTTCCCCTGTGTTTAGTGGTTGTGTAGGTGAGGTTATATGCTGATAATTTTGTATATATTGTACATATTTTTGGTGCAGGTATATTGGGCCTTGTCTTTTTAGGGTCTTCTGACATCTCAAGAAAGACTGAGGATATGATCCTCGGTCATGCGCAGATTAGTACCTGACGCGTACTGACGTCCAGTCTAGCGCTTTGACCGACGCCAGCCATATACTTTGGTATTCGGGCCGACTGGACAGCGGACTACCCAATAGTTAGGACTGCAGCAATGTGGATCCTCGAACATCTACATTTATGGTAGGTA